>NC_092273.1:29504460-29664460 GCF_036320965.1 Panulirus ornatus
ACCAAATTGGAGGTGGAAAGATGGAGTGAAAAAGATTTTGTGTGATCGGGGCCTGAACATGCAGGAGGGTGAAAGGAGGGCAAGGAATAGAGTGAATTGGAGCGATGTGGTATACCGGGGTTGACGTGCTGTCAGTGGATTGAAGCAGGGCATGTGAAGCGTCTGGGGTAAACCATGGAAAGCTGTGTAGGTATGTATATTTGCGTGTGTGGACGTATGTATATACATGTGTATGGGGGGGGGGGTTGGGCCATTTCTTTCGTCTGTTTCCTTGCGCTACCTCGCAAACGCGGGAGACAGCGACAAAGTATAATAATAAAAAAATATAGAATATATATATATATATATATATATATATATATATATATATATATATATATATATATATATATATATATATATATATATATATATATATATAAGTGTGTGAAAGAAGAAAGCTGAGAGTAAATGTGAATGAGAGCAAGGTTATTAGGTACAGTAGGGTTGAGGGACAAGTCAATTGGGAGGTAAGTTTGAATGGAGAATAACTGGAGGAAGTGAAGTGTTTTAGATATCTGGGAGTGGATTTGGCAGCAGGTGGAACCATGGAAGCAGAAGTGAATCACAGGGTAGGGGAGGGGCGAAAGTTCTGGGAGTGTTGAAAAATGTGTGGAAGTCGAGAACGTTATCTTGGAAAGCAAAAATGGGTATGTTTGAAGGAATAGTGATTCCATCAATGTTATGTGGTTGCGAGGCGTGGGCTATAGATAGAGTTGTGCGGAGGAGGGTGGATGTGCTGAAAATGAGATGTTTGAGGGCAATATGTGGTGTGATGTGGTTTGATCGAGTAAGTAATGAAAGGGTAAGAGAGGTGTATGGTAATAAAAAGAGTGTGGTTGAGAGAGCAGAAGAGGGTGTTTTGAAATGGTTTGGGCACATGGAGAGAATGAGTGAGGAAATATTGACAAGGAGGATATATGTGTCGGAGGTGGAGGGAACGAGAAGTGGGAGACCAAATTGGAGGTGAAAGGATGGAGTGAAAAAGATTTTGTGTGATCGGGGCCTGAACATGCAGGAGGGTGAAAGGCATGAAGGAATAGAGTGAATTAGAACGATGTGGTATCCCGTGGTCGACGTGCTGTCAATGGATTGAACTAGGGTATGTGAAGCGTCTGGGGTAAACCATGGAATGTTTTGTGGGGCCTGGATGTGGAAAGGGAGCTGTGGTTTTGGTGCATTATACATGACAGCTAGAGACTGTGTGTGAACGAATGTGGCGTTTGTTGTCTTTTCTTAGCGCTACCTCGCGCACATGCGGTGGGAGGGGGTTGTCATTTCATATGTGGCAGGGTGGCGACGGAAATGAATAAGGGCAAACTATGAATTATATGCATATATATATATATATATATATATATATATATATATATATATATATATATATATATATATATATATATATATATATATATATATATATATATATATATATATATGTTATCCCTGGGGATGGGGGAGAAAGAATACTTCCCACGCATTCCCTGCGTGTCGTAGAAGGCGACTAAAAGGGAAGGGAGCGGGCGGCTGGAAATCCTCCCCTCTCTCTTTTTTTTTTTTTTTTTCCAAAAGAAGGAACAGAGAAGGGGACCAGGTGAGGATTTTCCCTCAAAGGTCCAGTCCTCTGTTCTTAGCGCTACCTCGCTAACGCGGGAAATGGCGAATGGTATGAAAGATATATATATGTCTGTGTGTATTTATATGTATACGTTGAGATATATAGGTATGTATATGTGCTGTGTGTGGACGTGTATGTATATACATGTGTATGTGGGTGGGATGGGCCATTCTTTCGTCTGTTTACTTGCGCTACCTCGCTTATATATATATATATATATATATATATATATATATATATATATATATATATATATATATATATATATATATATATATATATATATATATATCTGTTTCCCATTTTAGAAAGTTAATACAAGGAGGGGAGGATTTCTGGCCCCCCGCTCCCGTCCCCTCTAGTCGCTTTCTACGACACGCGAGGAATACGTGGGAAGTATTCTTTCACCCCTATCCCCAGGGATAATATACATATATATATACATATACACATACACACACATACACATACATACGCACATATATACACACACACACACATACATATATATACATATGAAAAATGTAAGAAACAATTTAGAAAACTGAAACTTCTAGCTTGAAATGAATGAAAAAAATGAATGTCACATAATGGTTCAACCTCTGGCTATGGAAAAAAGGAAATGTGTAATTTATTTACACAAACGTCAATAGCAGTTCTCATCAATTTAACCACTGTATCAATAAGCTTCAATGTCTAAGCTACATTTTTCTCCAATTTCACTATTTTCCTTCACATTTTCAATTGTGTCTGAAGGTTCTACTTCAAGAGTGATTGTTTTTCCAGTAAGGGTCTTCACATCTTGGTTACATCCACACACATTTAGGCACGCCACTCTGAGCCTTCGAGGAGGGTGCTTTACTTGTGGTGCTGACTTCCCGTTTCAAAGGGCTGGATGCGCAGTTTCACAACTAGATCGATGTCTTTTCGCTCCAAACAACTTCTTGACAACAACACGGTGTTGTGTCGTCCCGTGCATCCAGCAGTCCAGCTTTTTTTCTTTTCTTCCTTTGGCATCCCAACTGGCGTAAAGATGAAACAGTCATCGTTCACTAGTGACGAGACATTCGTGAAAACTATTCGCTTATAAATTTTCGTCACGCTGTATTCAAGTACTGGATTTATTCCACAATGATATGTTTTATTGCACTGATTTTCCATTACACATTCGCATGTTTACACCATATTGTTCGCCAGTCACAATGTTTCCACACTGATCACCAAGCACTATATGTAGCCATCCTTCAACTATACATTTCCCCATTCGCCATACATAACAATATTTCTAACAGTCTTCACCAAACATTTTCTGTACTGTTCTCTATTATTCACCTATCGCTGTAGGCAACTGCATGTTGTATGTTGTGTGTGTGTGTGTGGAAAAGTATATGTTTACTTAATTTGTGAGGAGTTAGCTATTGGTGATCACAAAGCTTGCAATATGTATATGATGCAGTACCTTCAGTATATTGTCAAAGAAAATTCTTTCCATACATGATTTCAAAAAAGCTTTTTCCTTTAACTTTAAGTCAAGGTAGGTTTGCGGCAGGGGTGTGCGATGTCTCCATGGTTGTTTAATTTGTTTATGGATGGGGTTGTTAGGGAGGTAAATGCAAGAGTTTTGGAAAGAGGGGCAAGTATGAAGTCTGTTGGGGATGAGAGAGCTTGGGAAGTGAGTCAGTTGTTGTTCGCTGATGATACAGCGCTGGTGGCTGATTCATGTGAGAAACTGCAGAAGCTGGTGACTGAGTTTGGTAAAGTGTGTGGAAGAAGAAAGTTAAGAGTAAATGTGAATAAGAGCAAGGTTATTAGGTACAGTAGGGTTGAGGGTCAAGTCAATTGGGAGGTGAGTTTGAATGGAGAAAAACTGGAGGAAGTGAAGTGTTTTAGATATCTGGGAGTGGATCTGGCAGCGGATGGAACCATGGAAGCGGAAGTGGATCATAGAGTGGGGGAGGGGGCGAAAATTCTGGGGGCCTTGAAGAATGTGTGGAAGTCGAGAACATTATCTCGGAAAGCAAAAATGGGTATGTTTGAAGGAATAGTGGTTCCAACAATGTTGTTTGGTTGCGAGGCGTGGGCTATGGATAGAGTTGTCCGCAGGAGGATGGATGTGCTGGAAATGAGATGTTTGAGGACAATGTGTGGTGTGAGGTGGTTTGATCGAGTGAGTAACGTAAGGGTAAGAGAGATGTGTGGAAATAAAAAGAGCGTGGTTGAGAGAGCAGAAGAGGGTGTTTTGAAGTGGTTTGGGCACATGGAGAGGATGAGTGAGGAAAGATTGACCAAGAGGATATATGTGTCGGAGGTGGAGGGAGCAAGGAGAAGAGGGAGACCAAATTGGAGGTGGAAAGATGGAGTGAAAAAGATTTTGTGTGATCGGGGCCTGAACATGCAGGAGGGTGAAAGGAGGGCAAGGAATAGAGTGAATTGGAGCGATGTGGTATACCGGGGTTGACGTGCTGTCAGTGGATTGAATCAAGGCATGTGAAGCGTCTGGGGTAAACCATGGAAAGCTGTGTAGGTATGTATATTTGCGTGTGTGGACGTATATATATACATGTGTATGGGGGGGGGGGGGTTGGGCCATTTCTTTCGTCTGTTTCCTTGCGCTACCTCGCAAACGCGGGAGACAGCGACAAAGTAAAAAAAAAAAAAAATATATATATATATATATATATATATATATATATATATATATATATATATATATTTTTTTTTTTTTTTTTTTTTTAAATTTTCCAAAAGAAGGAACAGAGAAGGGGGCCATGTGAGGATATTCCCTCAAAGGCCCAGTCCTCTATTCTTAACGCTACCTCGCTAATGCGGGAAATAGCGAATAGTAGGGAATAAAAAAAAAATATATATATGTATATATATATATATATATATGTATATGTATGTGTATATATATGTGTATATATATATATATATATATATATATATATATATATATATATATATATATATATATATATATATATATATATATATATATATATATATATATATCCTCCCCTCTCATTATTTTTTTTTAATTTTCCAAAAGAAGGAACAGAGAAGGGGGCCAGGTGAGGATATTCCCTCAAAGGCCCAGTTCTCTGTTCTTAACGCTACCTCGCTAACGCGGGAAATGAATGGCGAATAGTTTGAAAGAAAGAAAGAAAATATATATATATATATATATATATATATATATATATATATATATATATATATATATATATATATGTTAGCGGGGGGCTGGAAATCCTCCCCTCTCTTTTTTTCTTATTTTTTTTTAATTTTCCAAGAGAAGGGACAGAGAAGGGGGCCAGGTGAGAATATTCCCTCAAAGGCCCAGTCCTCTGTTCTTAACACTACCTCCATGATGCGGGAAATGGCGAATAGTTTGAAAGAAAGAAAGAAATATATATATATATATATATATATATATATATATATATATATATATATATATATATATATGTATATATATATATATGAATAAAGTGCATATGAACACGCACCTTCATAGAACATACAAACCTCTAACAGCCAGGATCGAACCCGGGACCCCTGTGTCACTGGCGAGAATGCTACCGCTAGACTATGGGCCTGGCTAATCTGCTGGCTATGTGCGCCTGTTCGGAAATAACCGGTGTAGACCCCTTTGCTCACCAACGTGAGACGAAGGGCATTCGAGCACACAGTATTCGAATAGTTATTTACTATTAGCCAGGCTCATAGCGTAGCGGTAGCATTCGCGCCTGTGGCACAGGGGTCCGAGGTTCGATCCTGGCTGTTAGAGATTTGTATGATATATATATATATATATATATATATATATATATATATATATATATATATATATATATATATTGACAACCATGGGGAAATGAAAAAGGATAATTTCCCAAGTTCACTTTCGTGTGATAATCACATTATCAGAGGAGACAGAAGACGTAGAACAGTCATTTAACATACAAGGAAGAGACGTAGCCATAGGACGCCATTGGTAAACAAGCGTTACTGGATGGTGGTGTTCGTTTTGGCGGTGTTCGAGTTTAGCATCATGCCTGTCATAAGATTTTTATTATGTGGACAGGGAAAGGAACTGTTTAGAAAATTTGCCTACGACGAAGCTATCCAGTTTGTATAGACCATCACTAATATTAATGTTACAATTCTTTGTGTATTTGATATTAGAAGATTCAGTGATATTTTTCGTGGTACTGGAGTTAAAGTTGATAACTGAGTTGGCGTTAGTCTAGTCAATACAATGTTCATAATTTTTAAATGATTAAGCAAAGCATTTTATTCTTGTCCTGTTCTTATACTATATTTATGTTGCTTAAGTCTAGCAGAAATATCCTTGTAAATTTGACCAACAATAACATATTACAACTTTTACAAGGGATTCTGTGATTACAGCCCACAGAATTTCCTGGTGAGATTTCATTAACATATTCAAGATATTCTTGATAGTATTGTTATTACTGAAGGCTGCGTTTACATTAAAGGATTTAAACAACCTGGGAAGTGATATTAATTTATCACTAAAAGGGAGAACTAAAAGATTCTTGGTATCAAGGGGAGGTTTGGGTTCAACTCTGTAAAATGATTTTGCCATCTTCAGGGATTTATCAATGAAAGATCTAGGGGAGTTTAACTTAGATCCAATAGAATATATCTTCTCAAACTCATCATGGACTGGAAATACGTAATGCCCTAAGGAACATAGATTGAAATGATTTAATTCTGTCATTTTGAGCTTATTAATAATTGATATAGGAGCATACATTGGTAGGTTTTCTGTATATGTTAAACTTAAAACATGGTTCAGCTTATAGGTTCCACGTGAAATGGTGGCCGGGAAAATTATAAACCCGAAAAATTACAAAGAAAAAAATCTGACTAAAAACAAGTAGTAATTAACTTTCCAAGTCCATGATTAATGTTTTTATAAAATACTTAATCATCAGTAATGTGTTTAGCGAGAGTCCAGGATGTGCACAGACCGAGACACAGCAGATAGAAATGTTACCCCGACCCTCCAAAAACTTTTTATTAGTATCATGATATATATATATATATATATATATATATATATATATATATATATATATATATATATATATATATATATATATATATATTTATTGTATTCATTTATTTTGCTCTATCGCTGTCTCCCGCGTTTGCGAGGTAGCGCAAGGAAACAGACGAAAGAAATGGCCCAACCCACCCCCATACACATGTATATACATACACGTCCACACACGCAAATATACATACCCATACATCTCAATGTACACGTATACATACACACACAGACACATACATATATACACATGCACACAATTCACACTGTCTGCCTTTATTCATTCCCATCGCCACCTCGCCACACATGGAATAACATCCCCCTCCCCCCTCATGTGTGCGAGGTAGCGCTAGGAAAGAACAACAAAGGCCCCATTCGTTCACACTCAGTCTCTAGCTGTCATGCAATAATGCCCGAAACCACAGCTCCCTTTCCACATCCACGCCCCACAGAACTTTCCATGGTTTACCCCAGACGCTTCACATGCCCTGATTCAATCCATTGACAGCACGTCGACCCCGGTATACCACATCGATCCAATTCACTCTATTCCTTGCCCGCCTTTCACCCTCCTGCATGTTCAGGCCCCGATCACTCAAAATCTTTTTCATTCCATCTTTCCACCTCCAATTTGGTCTCCCATTTCTCGTTCCCTCCACCTCCGACACATATATCCTCTTGGTCAATCTTTCCTCACTCATTCTCTCCATTTGCCCAAATCATTTCAAAACACCCTCTTCTGCTCTCTCAACCACGCTCTTTTTATTTCCACACATCTCTCTTACCCTTACATTACTTACTCTATCAAACGACCTCACACCACATATTGTCCTCAAACATCTCATTTCCAGCACATCCACCCTCCTGCGCACAACTCTATCCATAGCCCACGCCTCGCAACCATACAACATTGTTGGAACCACTATTCCTTCAAACATACCCATTTTTGCTTTCCAAGATAATGTTCTGGACTTCCACACATTCTTCAAGGCTCTCAGGATTTTCGCCCCCTCCTCCACTCTATGATTCACTTCCGCTTCCATGGTTCCATCCGCGGCCAGATCCACTCCCAGATATCTAAAACACTTTACTTCCTCCAGTTTTTCTCCATTCAAACTTACCTCCCAGTTGACTTGACCCTCAACCCTACTGTACCTAATAACCTTGCTCTTATTCACATTTACTCTTAACTTTCTTCTTTCACACACTTTACCAAACCCAGTCACCAGCTTATGCAGTTTCTCACATGAATCAGCCACCAGTGCTGTATCATCAGCGAACAACAACTGACTCACTTCCCAAGCTCTCTCATCCCCAACATACTTCATACTTGCCCCTCTTTCCAAAACTCTTGCATTCACCTCCCTAACAACCCCATCCATAAACAAATTAAACAACCATGGAGACATCACACACCCCTGCCGCAAACCTACATTCACTGAGAACCAATCACTTTCCTCTCTTCCTACACGTACACATGCCTTACATCCTCGATAAAAACTTTTCACTGCTTCTAACAACTTGCCTCCCACACCATATATTCTTAGTACCTTCCACAGAGCATCTCTATCAACTCTATCATATGTCTTCTCCAGATCCATAAATGCTACATACAAATCCATTTGCTTTTCTAAGTAATTCTCACATACATTCTTCAAAGCAAACACCTGATCCACACATCCTCTACCACTTCTGAAACCACACTGCTCTTCCCGAATCTGATGCTCTGTACATGCCTTCACCCTCTCAATCAATACCCTCCCATATAATTTACCAGGAATACTCAACAAACTTATACCTCTGTAATTAGAGCACTCACTCTTATCCCCTTTGCCTTTGTACAGTGGCACTATGCACGCATTCCGCCAATCCTCAGGCACCTCACCATGAATCATACATACATTAAATAACCTTACCAACCAGTCAACAATACAGTCACCCCCTTTTTTAATAAATTCCACTGCAATACTATCCAAACCTGCTGCCTTGTCGGCTTTCATCTTCTGCAAAGCTTTTACTACCTCTTCTCTGTTTACCAAATAATTCTCCCTATCCCTCTCACTTTGCACACCACCTCGACCAAAACACCCTATATCTGCCACTCTATCATCAAACACATTCAACAAACCTTCAAAATACTCACTCCATCTCCTTCTCACATCACCACTACTTGTTATCACCTCCCCATTAGCCCCCCTCACTGAAGTTACCATTTGTTCCCTTGTCTTTCGCACTTTATTTACCTCCTTCCAAAACATCTTTTTATTCTCCCCAAAATTTAATGATACTCTCTCACCCCAACTCTCATTTGCCCTCTTTTTCACCTTTTGCACCTTTCTCTTGACCTCTTGTCTCTTTTATACATCTCCCACTCATTTGCATTTTTTCCCTGCAAAAATCGTTCAACTGCCTATCTCTTCTCTTTCACTAATAATCTTACTTCTTCATCCCACCACTCACTACCCTTTCTAATCAACCCACCTCCCACGCTTCTCATGCCACAAGCATCTTTTGCGCAAGCCATCACTGCTTCCCTAAATACGTCCCATTCCTCCCCCCACTCCCCTTACCTGTATATATATATATATATATATATATATATATATATATATATATATATATATATATATATATATATATATATATATATATATCCCTGGGGATAGGGGAGAAAGAATACTTCCCACGTATTCCCTGCGTGTCGTAGAAGGCGACTAAAAGGGGAGGGAGCGGGGGGCTGGAAATCCTCCCCTCTCACTTTTTTTTTTAATTTTCCAAAAGAGGGAACAGAGAAGGGGCCCAGGTGAGAATATTCCCTCAATGGCCCAGTCCTCTGTTCTCAACGCTACCTCGCTAATGCGGGAAATGGCGAATAGTATGAATGAAAAGAATATATATATATATATATATATATATATATATATATATATATATATATATATATATATATATATATATATATATATATATATATATTATCCCTGGGGATAGGGGATTAAGAATACTTCCCACGTATTCCCTGCGTGTCGTAGAAGGCGACTAAAAGGGGAGGGAGCGGGGGGCTGGAAATCCTCCCCTCTCGTTTTTTTTTTTTTTTTTAATTTTCCAAAAGAAGGAACAGAGGGGGCCAGGTGAGGATATTCCAAAAAAGGCCCAGTCCTCTGTTCTTAACGCTACCTCGCTAATGCGGGAAATGGCGAATAGTTTAAAAGAAAAAAGAAATATATATATATATAAATTATATGGGAGGGTACTGATTGAGAGGGTGAAGGCATGTACAGAGCATCAGATTGGGGAAGAGCAGTGTGGTTTCAGAAGTGGTAGAGGATGTGTGGATCAGGTGTTTGCTTTGAAGAATGTATGTGAGAAATACTTAGAAAAGCAAATGGATTTGTATGTAGCATTTATGGATCTGGAGAAGGCATATGATAGAGTTGATAGAGATGCTCTGTGGAAGGTATTAAGAATATATGGTGTGGGAGGCAAGTTGTTAGAAGCAGTGAAAAGTTTTTATCGAGGATGTAAGGCATGTGTACGTGTAGGAAGAGAGGAAAGTGATTGGTTCTCGGTGAATGTAGGTTTGCGGCAGGGGTGTGTGATGTCTCCATGGTTGTTTAATTTGTTTATGGATGGGGTTGTTAGGGAGGTAAATGCAAGAGTTTTGGAAAGAGGGGCAAGTATGAAGTTTGTTGGGGATGAGAGAGCTTGGGAAGTGAGTCAGTTGTTGTTCGCTGATGATACAGCGCTGGTGGCGGATTCATGTGTGAAACTGCAGAAGCTGGTGACGGAGTTTGGTAAAGTGTGTGGAAGAAGAAAGTTAAGAGTAAATGTGAATAAGAGCAAGGTTATTAGGTACAATAGGGTTGAGGGTCAAGTCAATTGGGAGGTGAGTTTGAATGGAGAAAAACTGGAGGAAGTGAAGTGTTTTAGATATCTGGGAGTGGATCTGTCAGCGGATGCAACCATGGAAGCGGAAGTGGATCATAGGGTGGGGGAGGGGGCGAAAATTTAGGGAGCCTTGAAAAATGTGTGGAAGTCGAGAACATTATCCCGGAAAGCAAAAATGGGTATGTTTGAAGGAATAGTGGTTCCAACAATGTTGTATGGTTGCGAGGCGTGGGCTATGGATAGAGTTGTGCGCAGGAGGATGGATGTGCTGGAAATGAGATGTTTGAGGACAATGTGTGGTGTGAGGTGGTTTGATCGAGTAAGTAACGTAAGGGTAAGAGAGATGTGTGGAAATAAAAAGAGCGTGGTTGAGAGAGCAGAAGAGGGTGTTTTGAAGTGGTTTTGGCACATGGAGAGAATGAGTGAGGAAAGATTGACCAAGAGGATATATGTGTCGGAGGTGGAGGGAACGAGGAGAAGAGGGAGACCAAATTGGAGGTGGAAAGATGGAGTGAAAAGGATTTTGTGTGATCGGGGCCTGAACATGCAGGAGGGTGAAAGGAGGGCAAGAAATAGAGCGAATTGGAGTGATGTGGTATACAGGGGTTGACGTGCTGTCAGTGGATTGAATCAAGGCATGTGAAGCGTCCGGGGTAAACCATGGAAAGCTGTGTAGGTATGTATATTTGCTTGTGTGGACGTGTGTATGTACTTGTGTATGGGGCGGGGGGGTTGGGCCATTTCTTTCGTCTGTTTCCTTGCGCTACCTCGCAAACGCTGGAGACAGCGACAAAGTATAAAAAATATATATATATATATATATATATATATATATATATATATATATATATATATATATATATACTTGATCACGCAAAATTTTGATCCTTTCCAATATATATATATATATATATATATATATATATATATATATATATATATATATATATTTTTTTTTTTTTTTTTTTTTTTTTTTATACTTTGTCGCTGTCTCCCGCGTTTGCGAGGTAGCGCAAGGAAACAGACGAAAGAAATGGCCCAACCCCCCCCCATACACATGTACATACGTCCACACACGCAAATATACATACCTACACAGCTTTCCATGGTTTACCCCAGACGCTTCACATGCCTTGATTCAATCCACTGACAGCACGTCAACCCCGGTATACCACATCGCTCCAATTCACTCTATTCCTTGCCCTCCTTTCACCCTCCTGCATGTTCAGGCCCCGATCACACAAAATCTTTTTCACTCCATCTTTCCACCTCCAATTTGGTCTCCCTCTTCTCCTCGTTCCCTCCACCTCCGACACATATATCCTCTTGGTCAATCTTTCCTCACTCATTCTCTCCATGTGCCCAAACCATTTCAAAACACCCTCTTCTGCTCTCTCAACCACGCTCTTTTTATTTCCACACATCTCTCTTACCCTTACGTTACTCACTCGCTCAAACCACCTCACACCACACATTGTCCTCAAACATCTCATTTCCAGCACATCCATCCTCCTGCGCACATCTCTATCCACAGCCCACGCCTCGCAACCATACAACATTGTTGGAACCACTATTCCTTCAAACATACCCACTTTTGCTTTCCGAGATAATGTTCTCGACTTCCACACATTTTTCAAGGCTCCCAAAATTTTCGCCCCCTCCCCCACCCTATGATCCACTTCCGCTTCCATGGTTCCATCCGCTGACAGATCCACTCCCAGATATCTAAAACACTTCACTTCCTCCAGTTTTTCTCCATTCAAACTCACCTCCCAATTGACTTGACCCTCACCCCTACTGTACCTAATAACCTTGCTCTTATTCACATTTACTCTTAACTTTCTTCTTCCACACACTTTACCAAACTCAGTCACCAGCTTCTGCAGTTTCTCACATGAATCAGCCACCAGCGCTGTATCATCAGCGAACAACAACTGACTCACTTCCCAAGCTCTCTCATCCCCAACAGACTTCATACTTGCCCCTCTTTCCAGGACTCTTGCATTTACCTCCCTAACAACCCCATCCATAAACAAATTAAACAACCATGGAGACATCACACACCCCTGCCGCAAACCTACATTCACTGAGAACCAATCACTTTCCTCTCTTCCTACACGTACACATGCCTTACATCCTCGATAAAAACTTTTCACTGCTTCTAACAACTTGCCTCCCACACCATATATTCTTAATACCTTCCACAGAGCATCTCTATCAACTCTCTCATATGCCTTCTCCAGATCCATAAATGCTACATACAAATCCATTTGCTTTTCTAAGTATTTCTCACATACATTCTTCAAAGCAAACACCTGATCCACACATCCTCTACCACTTCTGAAACCGCACTGCTCTTCCCCAATCTGATGCTCTGTACATGCCTTCACCCTCTCAATCAATACCCTCCCATATAATTTACCAGGAATACTCAACAAACTTATACCTCTGTAATTTGAGCACTCACTCTTATCCCCTTTGCCTTTGTACAATGGCACTATGCACGCATTCCGCCAATCCTCAGGCACCTCACCATGAGTCATACATACATTAAATAACCTTACCAACCAGTCAACAATACAGTCACCCCCCTTTTTAATAAATTCCACTGCAATACCATCCAAACCTGTGTGTGTGTGTGTGTGTGTGTAGGTATATATATATATATATATATATATATATATATATATATATATATATATATATATACCTACACACACACACACACACACACACATATGTATATGTATTTGTGTGTGTGTTCTATTTGTGTGTTACGGAGAGAGAGTTTTACACTCGTGTTGCCCCGTCTCTTTTTGTATATATGGACACACACACACACACACACACACCCTAGCGTCTTCCAGGTCCCCATTCAATCGACCAGCTCCCTAGGGGAGGATGAAAAGCTTGGGTGAACTGTGGGCCGGCTGCTGCGACCAGGATTCGAACCTATGTGGGGCTTGATTCTAGTCGGCCCGAGCTTGCTTGATGGTCTGTAACGCTGACCGCTCCACCACGGTGTGTGTGTGTGTGTGTGTGTGTGCGTGTGTGTGTGTGTGTGTGTGTTCATGACATCTGGCTAAACAATATGTCCTTCACATTAATCAAATCATGCAAAATATTATACTTTTCATCACTTATAAGACAGTTTAAGTCCATAATGCAAATGGAAATACAAGTCACGACTTGGCAAATCCTCTTTCGCACTTACCTTCGTTTTCTGCTGGTCGCTTGGGTAAAGAAAACGGCAGATACTGTTGACAACATCATGTTTAGAAAATTGTACAGTGGTCATTGTACACATTGTAAATATGGGAACACCTGTATGATCTGTCCAGTTGTAAGTGCAGAAATATGGCATAGTTTTTTGGGAAATGTTAATCTTTTTTTTTTGTGCTATAAGAAAGTCCCTTATCTTGGAATTCATTCGAACATTACATAAAGACATAAGGTCCTGTAGCCATGAGAGGCACGCTGTACCCAGGCCTGGATATCACCTGTAACTGTATGTCACCTGTCATTGTGTATCACGTGTAACTTTATCACCTGTAACTGTATATCACCTGTAACTGTATGCCACCTGTAATTGTGTATCACATGTAACTTTATCAACTGTAACTGTGTATCACCTGTAACTGTATCAACTGTAACTGTGTATCACCTGTAACTGTATACCATCTGTAACTGTATATCACTTGTAACTGTATATCACCTGTAACTATATCACAAGTAACTGTATATCATCTGTAACTGTATGTCATCTGTAACTGTATATCACTTGTAACTGTATATCACCTGTAACTATATCACAAGTAACTGTATATCATCTGTAACTGTATATCATCTGTAACTGTATGTCATCTGTAACTGTATATCACTTGTAACTGTATATCATCTGTAACCTTATATCATCTGTAACTGTATATCACTTGTAACTGTATATCACCTGTAACTATATCAAAAGTAACTGTATATCATCTGTAACTGTATGTCATCTGTAACTGTATATCACTTGTAACTGTATATCACCTGAAACTATATCACAAGTAACTGTATATCATCTGTAACTGTATATCATCTGTAACTGTATATCATCTGTAACTGTATGTCATCTGTAACTGTATATCACTTGTAACTGTATATCACCTGTAACTATATCACCAGTAACTGTATATCACCTGCAACTGTATATCATCTGTAACTGTATATCATCTGTAACTGTATATCATCTGTAACTGTATGTCATCTGTAACTGTATATCACTTGTAACTGTATATCACCTGTAACTATATCACAAGTAACTGTATATCATCTGTAACTGTATATCAGCTGTAACTGTATATCATCTGTAACTGTATGTCATCTGTAACTGTATATCACTTGTAACTGTATATCACCTGTAACTATATCACCAGTAACTGTATATCACCTGTAACTGCATGTCACCTGTAACTGTATGTCATCTGTAACTGTATATCACTTGTAACTGTATATCACCTGTAACTATATCACAAGTAACTGTATATCATCTGTAACTGTATATCATCTGTAACTGTATATCACTTGTAACTGTATATCACCTTTATATCACAAGTAACTGTATATCATCTGTAACTGTATGTCATCTGTAACTGTATATCACTTGTAACTGTATATCACCTGTAACTATATCACAAGTAACTGTATATCATCTGTAACTGTATGTCATCTGTAACTGTATATCACTTGTAACTGTATATCACCTGTAACTATATCACCAGTAACTGTATATCACCTGTAACTGCATGTCACCTGTAACTGTATGTCATCTGTAACTGTATATCACTTGTAACTGTATATCACCTGTAACTATATCACAAGTAACTGTATATCATCTGTAACTGTATATCATCTGTAACTATATATCATCTATAACTGTATGTCATCTGTAACTGCATGTCATCTGTAACTGTATATCACTTGTAACTGTATATCACCTGTAACTATATCACAAGTAACTGTATATCATCTGTAACTGTATATCATCTGTAACTGTATATCATCTGTAACTGTATGTCGTCTGTAACTGTATATCATCTGTAACTGTATATCACATGTAACTGCACGTCACCTGTAACTGTATATCATCTGTAACTGTATATCACTTGTAACTGTATATCACCTGTAACTATATCACAAGTTACTGTATATCACCTGTAACTGTATATCATCTGTAACTGTATATCATCTTTAACTGTATCACAAGTAACTGTATATCATCTATAACTGTATATCGTCTGTAACTGTATGTCATCTGTAACTGTATGTCATCTGTAACTGTATATCACAAATAACTGTATATCATCTGTAACTGTATATCATCTGTAACTGTATGTCATCTGTAACTGTATATCACTTGTAACTGTATATCACCTGTAAGTATATCACAAGTAACTGTATATCATCTGTAACTGTATATCAGCTGTAACTGTATGTCATCTGTAACTGTATGTCATCTGTAACTGTATATCACTTGTAACTGTATATCACCTGTAACTATATCAAAAGTAACTGTATATCATCTGTAACTGTATATTATCTGTAACTGTATGTCATCTGTAACTGTATATCATCTGTAACTGTATATCACTTGTAACTGTATATCACCTGTAACTATATCACCAGGAACTGTATATCACCTGTAACTGTATATCATCTGTAACTTTTTATCATCTGTAACTATATCTCCTTTAACTGTATATCACATGTAACTGCACGTCACCTGCAACTGTATATCATCTGTAATTGTATATCACTTGTAACTGTATATCACCTGTAAGTATATCACAAGTAACTGTATATCATCTGTAACTGTATATCATCTGTAACTGTATATCACCTGTAACTGTATATACCTGTACCTGTATATCACCGAAATGTAGCATAGTGATTGTAATTATGTATTTTGTTGTAGTTGAGTCTCATCTGTATTTGTGTAGGCCAGGGGTAGCCTCTGGCAGGCCATAATGTGTGTGTGTGTGTGTGTGTGTGTGTGTGTGTGTGTGAGTGTGTGTGTGTGTGTGTGTCGTTTATGAATTAAGCAAAAGTGAAAGTAAACATTTTATTTTACGACGTAAATGTACATCAATGTAAGTTACTTTTACTTGTAGGCCACACTTACGTGATGATGAATGCCCGCAGGACGTCGTAGTGTGGCCAACCCTGAATTGGTTGCCATTTTTAAGTATCGTACGAGTGTGTTCTCTGTAAAGATTTACCATGTACCAGTTATGTGTCTTACTATGTACTAGTAACCAGGTATCACCTTGTTACGTGTCGTGTGCATAGTTAGATGTATCATGTACGGCAGCTGAGACAGGGTAGCTGTGATAAACTTGATAACAAAAGAGACAGAAAAGGAGAACATCTGTGATATCTTTGTTATTCCCAGGTGATCAAAGACCCGTGTTTTGAAGATGGAAGGGGTTGTAGGAGGAGGGGAAGACGATGAGAGATGGAAGGGGTTGTAGGAGGAGGGAGATGGAAGGGGTTGTAGGAGGAGGGGAAGACGATGAGAGATGGAAGGGGTTGTAGGAGGAGGGGAAGACGATGAGAGATGGAAGGGGTTGTAGGAGGAGGGGAAGACGATGAGAGATGGAAGGGGTTGTAGGAGGAGGGGAAGACGATGAGAGATGGAAGGGGTTGTAGGAGGAGGGGAAGACGAAGGGAGATACACAACTCTCACAACTTCGCCTTGCGAGGAGTGGAAGTGATAGACGAACGGCTCATCCTCGTATAACGAGTCTTCAGAAAATAAATGAGGGAGGCAGGAGACAGTCGTGTGTGCCGCGGGCCCGGGCCCTCAGTGGGTGGGACGCGTGCGAGTCCTCATGAGAGCAGAGCCCAGAGTAACTTCCGTAAGAATAGCGAGAGTTGAGTAACATCACGGAGAGGCAGGGTTGAAGAGAGGCTTCACATGGCTTCCAACTCCACTTTAGCGCAGAGATAACTGGAAGTTGACCTTCCTTAAACCGGCGAACAATGCTCCAAACTGGCATGAATGAGGAACCCTCCAAGTAGCTATGAACCAGCTGCCCAGAGGATATATATATGATTTTGGAACTACACGTCCCCAGCTTCTGCAAAGGAGATTTTGTAATTTGCTCAAGCCCAGCATTTTTATTACAGGATTTGATTATGGCGTTGTGAAAAGTAATAGCACTGAACTAGTGAGATTTAGAGAGATGTATAAGTAAGACCTGATCCCTGGTACGCTTCCAGCTAATTCATCGCGTTCCTAACGTCTCCATTCAGAGGACTGATATCCGCTGCCAGAGAGGAAACAAGTGATAAGATGAAGGAAAGTGAGATGAAGTACGTCACTTGGAAGCGTCCGAGTGAGAGTGACGGGGGTTAAGAGGCTGACGAAGGTGAGGAAAAGAAGCAGAGGCAATCAGGAGGAACTCCAGCAGACACTACGTGATGAAATAAGGAGACGCCATTTCATCAGCTGCTGACACACAAGAGATGGACGGAGGACGAAGCTGTAGAGAACAGACGAGACACAGAAAAGTCCCGTGATGGGAGATCTGTGCCGCGCCCTATGATCTTTCGTTGGAAGTGTCTATGGTCACGATAAAAGATCCACAGAAAGAAATCTCAGAGGAGGAGCAGGAGAGGTGGGTCACACAGGACTGACTACCTGCAGGTGGCGCTTGTGTCGTGGGTCACGCAGGACTGACTACCTGCAGGTGGCGCTTGTGTCGTGGGTCACGCAAGACTGACTACCTGCAGGTGGCGCTTGTGTCGTGAGAACTTGATTGGTGACCTGAAAGAAGGGAATGGGTCTCTTAACTGGTTAAGAGAGAGTTGAGAAGAGTTTCCAAGCCTGTGGAGATAATTAGAAGTTGAGGACGGTGTACATAGAAGGGATAGAACAGTCTCCTCTCGCAGGAATGGACTGAACCAAGACATGCTTCCAAGAGAAGGAAATCAAGGTTCTTCCACGAAGATGAAATGTTCAAGAAAGGATGGTTGCTGGTTGAGCGATACACTCCCTGATAACACGAAGTTACGTCATCAAGCCTGTATACCGCCTTGCCCACCTGTAGAACGGAACAGAACCCGGAACACATTTCGCAAGGAATATATAGGAGAGGGTAAAGGCTCTTTATGAGGGAAAAATGAGATGCCGGTAAGACACAGTGTTAGTTGGAGAGTTAGTCATAGAGTGATCAGGTCACGTGAGAGGAAGGAAGGTTGAATAACTCAAGTTGGTGGAGATGCTTTTGTTTAAGAACTTGAAAAGGTTTTCCCCAGTTGAAGAAGAGATCAGATCAAAGTGTTTCTTCACGAAAGCGAACTTGACTGCAATGATTCCGAGCAGATGTAAACATGGAATGAGAATTAAGTGAAGGGAAGAGGTTCATGGCCCGATATGTTCTGTCCTTGTTATAACAACCATCATAGTACGAAGTCAGACAATGAATGAGGGGATAAAGATGTTGTAGTATGGACGTAGGCTCCTAACCTTGCCAGTGCGACCTCCGCTGTACGGTCGCCACAACTGGAGGCACTCCAGCAAGTAAAGGTGTACTTCTCCCAAGAAAACTCGGTGTAAAAACTGCGTAGGGACTGAGAACTCCCGCAGTATCGAACCTGGAGCTGCGAGAGGCGTTTGGAGGATGGACGTGTTCCGTCTTAACTGATAAAAGATAAAGATATAGCCGGAAGATCCCCAGAGAGTCTAACTTATTGTATCTGTAGATGGAAAGGCTGAAGGTGAAAAACGAGGTTAGGTGTTGGACGAACCGTCGGAGGGATGAGGAACTCATTTTGTGTTCCTGGTTACGACAGATCGTGAAGGAGGGAAAGAGAAGGGGGTCTCTGCTCCATCAGAATCATCCTTAATCAGTAAACCCGGGACAATATCTCTGTTGTATATATGAACGATTCCCCGTCAGGAGGGTTCCAGTGCACTGATGTATGAGGAAAGGCACGAGGAGGAACGGTAGACAGTGGGAGAGATCAGTGTATGAAGGACACACACAGGAGAAGGAAGCGTTCAGCCCAGACGGGTGGTCAAATGCTTGATGTGTGAGATACATAGAAAAAAGATGTGTGTGTGTGTGTGTGTGTGTGTGTATGTGTGTGTGTGTGTTTTGGACTGAGTACGAGCAACAACAGTGTAGGTGGGGCGGGAAATAGAAGCCTGCAGCTTGGGCTAGGGAAGGGAACTAAACAGCCGCCCCTCCCCGGCCGTCAGCTAACCACCCCCGCAGCCCCCAGTTGTACACAGGTTTGCAGGAGTGATGTTCAGCTGACCTGCGGAGGTGTTGTTGTGGGGTCATATGTGATATGTCACGTGATGTGTCACGTGATGTGTCACGTGTGCAAGACATGACATGACCTCCCAGGATACAGAACCCAGGACTACAAGAACCATCACACCTTAGATAAATACATTGTACTCTCTCCTCCACTCGAAATAAATAGACACTTATTAGAGCTTTATGTAAAAACTTAGAAGTAATTATCACATCAGTTTATTATATATATATATATATATATATATATATATATATATATATATATATATATATATATATATATATATATATATATATATATATATATATATATATATATATCAGGTTACGAAAGTACTACGCTTGAGCCCTCTGGTGGTGAGATGCCAAATCATCTCTTCCTCCTGGTGGCATGATTGAGCATCGTTCACAAGGCCTCGCGTTAGGTTGGACGAGACGTATGTTCGTCACAGTGAACGTTCTTTGTCTATATTTACCTCAGTCTGTACCACGGCCGCTGTCACCAGAGGAATGTCAGGAGGCATATGACGTTTTCACTGTACGATCTGAGCCTGTTGTGTAGGCCCAGTAGTGTTGCTGTACTACTAGGGTGACGGAGGTCCCATAGCGTCGCTAGGGTCCCGTAGCATCATTAGGATTCCGTAGCATCACTAGGGTCCGGTAGCATCACTAGGGTCCCGTAGCATCACCAGGGTTCCGTAGCATCACTAGGGTTCTGTAGTATCACTAGGGTCACGTTGCATCACTAGGGTTTCGTAGCATCACTAGAGTCCCACACTGTCGCTAGGGGCCCGTAGCATCACTAGGGTTCCATAGCATCACTAGGGTCCCGTAGCATCAGTAGGGCTCCGTAGCATCACTAGGGTCTCACACTGTCGCTAGGGGCCCGTAGCATCACTAGAGTTCCATAGCATCACTAGAGTCACGTAGCATCACTGGGATTCCGTAGTGTCACTAGGATCTCGTAGCATCACTAGTGTACTGTAGCATCACTAGGGTTTCGTAGCATCACTAGAGTCCCACACTGTCGCTAGGGGCCCGTAGCATCACTAGGGTTCCATAGCATCACTAGGGTCCCGTAGCATCAGTAGGGCTCCGTAGCATCACTAGGGTCTCACACTGTCGCTAGGGGCCCGTAGCATCACTAGAGTTCCATAGCATCACTAGAGTCACGTAGCATCACTGGGATTCCGTAGTGTCACTAGGATCTCGTAGCATCACTAGTGTACTGTAGCATCACTAGGGTTTCGTAGCATCACTAGGGTTTCGTAGCATCACTAGGATTCCATAGCATTACTAGGGTCTCGTAGCATCACTTGGGTTTCGTAGCATCACTAGGGTCACATCATCACTAGGGTCCCGTAGCATCACTAGGGTCCCGTAGCATCACTAGGGTCCCGTAGAATCACTAGGGTCCCGTAGCATCACTGGGGTCCCGTAGTGTCACTAGGGTCTCGTAGCATCACTAGGGTCCTCTAGCATCACTGGGGCCCCTGAGGCTCACTAGGATTCCGTAGAATCACTAGGGTCCCGTAGTATCACTAGGGTCCCGTAGCATCACTAGGGTCCCGTAGCATCACAAGGGTCCCATAGCATCACTAGGGTTCCGAAGCATCACTAGGGTCCCGTAGCATCACTAGGGTCCCGTAGCATCACTAGGGTCTCGTAGCATCACTAGGGTCTCGTAGCATCACTAGGGTTCCGTAGCATCACTAGGGTCCCGTAGTATCACTAGGGTCCCGTAGCATCACTAGGGTCCCGTAGCATCATTAGGGTCCCATAGCATCACTAAGGTTCCGAAGCATAACTAGGGTCCCGTAGCATCACTAGGGTATCGTAGCATGACTAGGGTCTCGTAGCATCGCTAGGGTCTCGTAGCATGACTAGGGTTCCGTAGCATCACTAGGGTCCCGTAGTATCACTAGGGTTCCGTAGCATCACTAGGGTCCCGTAGAATCACTAGGGTCCCGTAGCATCACTAGGGTCCCGCAGTGTCACTAGGGTCCCGTAGTGTCACTAGGGTCCCGTAGTATCACTAAGGTCCCGTAGCATCACTAGGGTCCCATAGCATCAATAGGGTCCCGAAGGTCACTAGGGTCCCGTAGTATCACTAGGGTCCCGTAGCATCACTAGGGTCCCGTAGCATCACTAGGGTCCCGTAGCATCACTAGGGTCCAGTAGAATCACTAGGGTCCCGTATCATCACTAGGGTCCCGTAGTGTCACTAGGGTCCCGTAGTGTCACTAGGGTCCCGTAGTATCACTAGGATCCCGTAGCATCACTAGGGTCCCGTAGCATCACTAGGGTCCCGTAGGTCACTAGGGTCCCGTAGTATCACTAGGGTCCCGTAGCATCACTAGGGTCCCGTAGCATCATCTAGGGTCCCGTAGGTCACTAGGTCCCGTAGTATCACCTAGGGTCCCGTAGCATTACTAGGGGTCCCGTAGCATCACTTAGGGTCCCGTATGCATCACTAGGGTCCCGTAGCAGCACTAGGGTCCCGTATTCCTAGTAGGTCGTAGTTCACTAGGGTCCCGTAGCATCACTAGGGTCCGTAGTATCACTAGGGCCCGTATGGATCTCTAGGGGTCCCGTAGCATCACTAGGGTCCCGGTAGCTAATGTACTAGGGTCTCGTAGCATCACTAGGGTCCCGTAGCATGATCTAGGGTCCCGTAGCCCAGGGTATCGTAGCATGATGGGTCTCGGTAGCATCAGCTAGGGTCCAGTAGTATCACATAGGGTCCCGTAGCATCACTAGGGTCCGTAGTGTCACAGTAGGGTGTCCGTAGTGTCACTAGGGTCCCGTAGTATCACTAGGGTCCCAGTTAGCATCACCTAGGGGTCCCGTAGCATCACTAGGGTCCCGTAGTGTCACTAGGGTCCGTAGTATCACTAGGTCCCGTAGCATCACTAGGGTCCCGTAGCATCACTAGGGTCCGAGATCACTAGGTCCGTAGATCACTAGGGTCCGTAGCATCACTAGGGTCCCGTAGCATCACTAGGGTCCCGTAGTGTTCACTAGGGTCCCGTAGCATCACTAGGGTCCGTAGCATCACTAGGGTCCCGTAGCATCACTAGGGTCCCGTAGCATCACTAGGGTCCCGTAGCATCACTAGGGTCCCGTAGTGTCACTAGGGTCCCGTAGCATCACTAGGGTCCCGTAGCATCACTAGGGTCCCGTAGTATCACTAGGGTCCCGTAGCATCACTAGGGTCCCGTAGCATCACTAGGGTCCCGTAGCGTCACTAGGGTCCGTAGTATCACTAGGGTCCCGTAGCATCACTAGGGTCCCGTAGTATCACTAGGGTCCCGTAGGTCACTAGGGTCCCGTAGTATCACTAGGGTCCCGTAGCATCACTAGGGTCCCGTAGTTCACTAGGTCCTGGTGTTCACTTAGGGTCCCGTAGTATCACTAGGGTCCCGTAGCATCACTAGGGTCCCGTAGCATCACTAGGGTCCCGTAGTATCACTAGGGTCCCGTAGTATCACTAGGGTCCCGTAGCATCACTAGGGTCCCGTAGCATCACTAGGGTCCCGTAGTTTCACTAGGGTCCCGTAGTATCACTAGGGTCCCGTAGCATCACTAGGGTCCATTAGCATCACTAGGGTCCCGTAGTGTCACTAGGGTCCCGTAGCATCACTAGGATTCCCGTAGTATCACTAGGGTCCCGTAGTTCACTAGGTCCCGTAGCATCACTAGGGTCCCGTAGCAACACTAGGTCCGTGCATGCACTAGGGTCCCGTAGTTCACTAGGGTCCCGTAGCATCACTAGGGTCCCGTAGCATCACTAGGGTCCCGTAGCATCACTAGGGTCCCTTAGTAGTCACTAGGTCCGTAGCATCACTAGGGTTCCGTAGCTATCACTAGGGTCCCGTAGTGTCCACTAGGGTCCCGTAGCATCACTAGGGTCCCGTAGCATCACTAGGGTTCCGTAGCATCACTAGGGTCCCATAGCATCACTAGGGTTCCGTAGCATCACTAGGGTCCCGTAGCATCACTAGGGTCCCGTAGTATCACTAGGGTCCCGTAGCATCACTAGGGTCCCGTAGCATCACTAGGGTGTCGTAGTGTCACTAGGGTCCCGTAGTATCACTAGGGTCCCGTAGCATCACTATGGTCCCGTAGCATCACTAGGGTCCCGTAGCATCATTAGGGTCCCGTAGCATCACTAGGGTCCCGTAGCATCACTAGGGTTCCGTAGCATCACTAGGGTCCCATAGCATCACTAGGGTTCCGTAGCCTCACTAGGGTCCCATAGCATCACTAGGGTCCCGTAGTATTGCTAGGGTCCCGTAATATCTCTAGGGTTCCGTAGCATCACTAGGATTCCATGGCATCACTAGGGTCCCGTAATATCTCTAGGGTCTCATAGTATCACCAGGGTTCCGTAGCATCACTAAGGTCCCGTAGTGTCACTAGGGTTCCGTAGCATCACTAGGGTTCCGTAGCATCACTAGGTTTTCCATAGCATCAGTAAGGCCCTTTAGTGTCACCAGGGTTCCGCAGCATCACTAGGGTCCCGTAGCATCACTAGGGTTCCGCAGCATCAATAGGGTCCCGTAGCATCACTAGGGTCCCGTAGTATCACTAGGGTCCCGTAGCATCACTAGGGTCCCGTAGCATCACTAGGGTCCCGTAGCATCACTGGGGTCCCGTAGCATCACTAGGGTTCCGTAGCATCACTAGGGTCCCGTAGCATCACTAGGGTCCCGTAGCATCACTAGGGTTCCGTAGCATCATTAGGGTCCCGTAGCATCACTAGGGTCCCGTAGCATCACTAGGGTCCCGTAGCATCACTAGGGTCCCGTAACATCACTAGGGTCCCGTAACATCACTAGGGTCCCGTAGCATCATTAGGTTCCCGTAGCATCACCAGGTCCCGTAGCATCACTAGGTCTCGTAGCATCACCAGGTCCCGTAGCAACACTAGGGGCTCCATAGCATTACTAGGGTTCCGTAGCATCACTAGGGTCCCGTAGCATCACTAGGGTCCCGTAGCATCACTAGGGTTCCGTAGCATCATTAGGGTCCCGTAGCATCACTAGGGTTCCGTAGCATCACTAGGGTCCCGTAGCATCACTAGGGTCCCGTAACATCACTAGGGTCCCGTAACATCACTAGGGTCCCGTAACATCACTAGGGTCCCGTAGCATCATTAGGGTCCCGTAGCATCACCAGGTCCCGTAGCATCACTAGGTCTTGTAGCATCACCAGGTCCCGTAGCAACACTAGGGGCTGCCATAGCATCAGTAAGGCCCCTCAGCGTCACTAGGGTTCTGCAGCATCACTAGGGTCCCGTAGCATCACTAGGTCCCGTAGCATCACCAGATCCCGTAGCATCACTAGGGTCTCGTAGCATCACTAGGGTCTCTTAGCATCACTAGGGTCCCGTAGCATCATTAGGGCCCCTCAGCATCACTAGGGTCTCGTAGCATCACTAGGGTTTCGTAGCATCATTAGGGCCCCTCAGCATTACTAGGGTCCCGTAGCATCATTAGGGCCCCTCAGCATCACTAGGGTCCCGTAGTATCACTAGGGTCCTGTAGTATCACTAGGGTCCCGTAGCATCACTAGGGTCTGGTAGCATCACTAGGGTCTCGTAGCATCACTAGGGTCTCGTAGCATCACTAGGGTCTGGTAGCATCACTAGGGTCTCGTAGCATCACTAGGGTCTCGTAGCATCACTAGGGTCTCGTAGCATGTGGTAGGTACCACAAGGTTATTGAGTCATGCTGTTCCACAGCCACAGACGACACAGCCGCCCACTATCCCCACAACCCTCGCATCACAGCGTCCTAGGACTGACGTACTGTATCCCGTAGCAGTCCCAGCACCGAGACAACGTCCTTCAGTATCCTAGGACAACATCCCGTGACGTCCCGGCCCCAAGACTCCACGTAGGAGCGTCACACGTGACGCGCGGAAAGTGAGGTCGTCACGAGGAGAGGTTCTCTACGTTGTTGCCAGGCGTGTAGCAGATGTAGTTGGGGGCGAAGAGGGTGACGGCGTTGTACTGGGGCCCGTAGTCCTCCCTCATGCCCGTGATCCGCTCGTACTGCGTCTCAAGCGCCTCGCGCCCGAACATGCACTCCCCGAACCAGTACGACGCTGCCGTGAGCAAGGGAGAAACGAGGAGACGTGAGTGTGTCTAACAACAAGAATGGATTTGAGGTTGTGGTAATTCATTATTCATCGGTGAATTGATCAGTGATGTTAAAGTAAACATCTTCTGCAAGCAGGTGTTCCCGCCACTGAGCAGCGGGTGGCGACTGTCGTGCTGGCAGTGTCGTGCACATTGGCCGGCTCCAACCTTCCTCATTGTCAGGCTAACCTAAACGTATTGAGGACGGCCGTACGACCCTTTGCAACACGACGGTACGACCCTTCAACGCGACGGTACGACACCCCAGGGGTCAGGCCAAAGCCCAGGTCATTATGCCCAAGGGTCGTGCCGTCGTCGTGTTCAAGGATCGTACCGTCGGTCATCAGGTTCAACGAGCCGACGTTTTGGTTAACGTACTCCACCTCACGAAGGCTTGGAACACGGCCGAGTTGAACACATCCAGGACATGGCTCAGTGTGAGGGCAGGACCCGCCAGAGCTGGGGCAAGTGCCACAGTGACCACACGAGGGGGATGGGATAGCTTCACTGATGACGAGGTACAGTGATTTCACTGGCACTGTATAGGGTCGTGGTAACATCGTAACAGTGACGTGACATGCGAGGAGGGGGGTTGGGGGTGGGGTGAGTATTGTGACAGTGTGTAGGTCTTATGAGGTAAGAGGACTATGGTGCCATATTGGTGTCCGGTGTAGCGGTGGTGCGCGTGCTGCACAACGCGAGCACTTCGTGTCATGCAGTGCGTGTAGGATGTGTGGTGTGCCTGCAGTGGGGTGCGTGCCATGACAAGGTCACTATACAGGAGCGGTGCGCCACCTACGGAAGTTTGGGTAGTTGATGCCGGGAAGACCCGTTGGTTTACGGGTCTCGCCCGGCGGAAGGAACGATGAGAAGCGGTTCCGTAGTGGAACCGAACCGATGGTCAGCGGGAGGCTGACCCGCAGGTCTGAGGAGGGCAGGGGCGGCTCAAGGATCAGCTGTTCCATCGGGCCCGGTCAGCAGCCAGGGCAGGTCATCAACCAGGGCAGGTCATCAACCAGGTCAGATCAGCAGCCAGGGTTCCCAGTGTAGATTACCAGGTGAGGTCACCAGGGGAGAACGGAGGCCATAATATAAGTAACATACCAGGATATATATATATATATATATATATATATATATATATATATATATATATATATATATATATATATATATATATATATATATCCTCCCAAACAATTTCCCAGGAATACTCAACAAACTTATGCCTCTGTGATTTGGGCACTCACTTTTATCCCCTTTGCCTTTGTACAATGGCACTATGCAAGCATTCCGCCAGTCCTCAGGCACCTCACCATGAGTCATACATATATTAAATAACCTTACCAACCAGTCAACAATAGTCACCCCCTTTTTTAATAATCTTCCGCAAAGCTTTTACTACCTCTTCCCTGTTTATCAAATAATTCTCCCTAACCTCTCACTTTGCACATCACCTCGACCAAAACACCCTATATCTGCCACTCTATCAACAAACACATTCAACAAACCTTCAAAATACTCACTCCATCTCTTCACGTCACCACTACTTGTTACCACCTCACCATTAGCCCCGTTCACTGAAGTTCCCGTTTGCTCCCTTGTCTTACGCACTTTATTTACCTCTTTCCAAAACATCTTTTTATTTTCCCTAAAATTTGATGATACTCTCTCACCCCAATTCTCATTTGCCCTCTTTTTCACCTCTTGCACCTCTCTCTTGACCTCCTGCCTCTTTCTTTTATACATCTCCCAGTGCATTATTTCCCTGCAAAAATCGTCCAAATGCCTCTCTCTTCTCTTTCACTAATAATCTTACTTCTTCATCCCGCCACTCACTACCCTTTCTAATCTGTCCACCTCCCACGCCACTCATACCACAAGCATCTTTTGCGCAAGCCATCACTGCTTCCCTAAATACATCCCATTCCTCCCCCAATCCCCTTACGTCCTTTGTTCTCACCTTTTTCCATTCTGTACTCAGTCTCTGCTGGTACTTCCTCACACAAGTCTCCTTCCCAAGCTCACTTACTTGATTGAGAGGGTGAAGGTATGTACAGAGCATCAGATTGGGAAGAGCAGTGTGGTTTCAGAAGTGGTAGAGGATGTGTGGATCAGGTGTTTGCTTTGAAGACATATGCATATATACACATGTACATAATTCATACTGTGTGCCCTTATTAATTCCCGTCGCCACCCCGCTACACATAAAATGAAAACCCCCTCCCCTTCATGTGCGCGAGGTAGCGCTAGGAAAAGACAACAAAGGCCACATTCGTTCACTCTCAGTCTCTAGCTGTCATGTATAATGCACCGAAACCACAGCTCCCTTTTCACATCCAGGCCCCATAAAACTTTCCATGGTTTACCCTAGACGCTTCACATGCCCTGGTTCAATCCATTGACAGCACGTCGACCCCGGTATACCACATCGTTCCAATTCACTCTATTCCTTGCACGCCTTTCACCCTCCTGCATGTTCAGGCCCCGATCACAAAATCTTTTTCACTCCATCTTTCCACCTCCAATTTGGTCTCCCACTTCTACCCGTTCCCTGCACCTCTGACACATATATCCTCTTGGTCAATCTTTCCTCACTCATTCTTTCCATGTGACCAAACCATTTCAAAACACCCTCTTCTGCTCTCTCAACCACACTCTTTTTATTACCACACATCTCTTACTCTTTCATTATTTACTCGATCAAGCCACCTCACAACACATATTGTCCTCAAACATCTCATTTCCAGGACATCCACCTCCTCCGCACTACTCTATTTATAGCCCACGCCTCGCAACCATATAACATTGTTGAAACCACTATTCCTTCAAACATACCCAGTTTTGCTTTCCATGATAACGTTCCCGACTTCTACACATTTTTCAACACTCCCAGAATTTCGCCCCCTACATCATACTATGATTCACTTCCGCTTCCATGGTTCCATCCGCTGCCAAATCCACTCCCAGATATCTAAACCACTTCACTTCCTCCAGGTTTTCTCCATCAAACTTACCTCCCAATTGACTTGTCCCTCAACCCTACTGTACTTATAACCTTGCTCCTATTCACCTTTACTCTCAACTTTCTTCTTTCACACACTTTACCAAACTCAGTCACCAGCTTCTGCAGTTTCTCACCCGAATCAGCCACCAGCGCTGTATCATCAGCGAACAACAACTGACTCACTTCCCAAGCTCTCTCATCCCCAACAGACTGCATACTTGCCCCTCTTTCCAAGACTCTTGCATTCACCTCCCTAACAACCCCATCCATGAACAAATTAAACAACCATAGAGACATCACGCACCCCTGCTGCAAACCAACATTCACTGAGAACCAATCACTTTCTTCCCTTCCTACAAGTACACATGCCTTACATGCTCGATAAAAACTTTTCACTGCTTGTAACAACTTACCTCCCACACCATATATTCTTAATACCTTCCACAGAGCATCTCTATCAACTCTATCTCCAGATCCACAAATGCTACATACAAATCCATTTGCTTTTCTAAGTATTTCCCACATACATTTTTCAAAGCAAACACCTGATCCACACATCCTCTACCACTTCTGAAACCACACTGCTCTTCCCCAATCTGATGCTCTGTACATGCCTTCACCCTCTCAATCAATACCCTCCCATATAATTTTCCAGGAATACTCAAGAAACTTATACCTCTGTAATTTGAGCACTCACTCTTATCCCCTTTGCCTTTGTACAATGGCACTATGCAAGCATTCCGCCAGTCCCCAGGCACCTCGCCATGAGTCATACATACATTAAATAACCTTACCAACCAGTCAGCAATACAGTCACCCCCTTTTTTTTTAATAAATTCCACTGCAGTACCATCCAAACCTGCTGCCTTGCTGGCTTTTTTCATCCGCAAAGCTTTTACTACCTCTTCTATGTTTACCAAATCATTCTCCCTAACCCTCTCACTTTGCACATCACTTCGACCAAAACACCCTATATCTGCCACTCTATCATCAAACATTCAAGAAACCTTCAAAATACTCACTCCATCTCCTTCTCACATCACCACTACTTGTTATCACCTCCCCATTAGCCCCCTTCACTGATGTTCCCATTTGTTCCCTTATCTTACTCACTTTATTTACCTACTTCCAAAACATCTTTTTATTCTCCCTAAACTTTAATGATACTCTCTCACCCCATCTCGCATTTGCCCTCTTTTTCGCCTCTTGTACCTTTCTCTTGACCTCCTGTCTCTTTCTTTTATACATCTCCCAGTCATTTCCATTATTTCCCTGCAAAAATCGTCCAAATGCCTCTCTCTTCTCTTTCACTAACAATCTTACTTCTTCATCCCACCACTCACTACCCTTTCTAATCTGCCGACCTCCCACGCTTCTCATGCCACAAGCATCTTTTGCGCAAACCATCACTGCTTCCCTAAATACATCCCATTCCTCCCCCACTCCCCTTACGTCCTTTGCTCTCACCTTTTTCCGTTCTGCACTCAGTCTCTCCTGGTATTTCCTTACACAAGTATCCTTCCCAAGCTCACCTACTCTCACCACTCTCTTCACCCAACATTTTCTCGTCTTTTCTGAAAACCTCTACAAATGTTCACCTTCGCCTCCACAAGATGATAATCAGGCATCCCTCCAGTTGCACGTTTCAGCACATGCGCATCCAAAAGTCTCACTTTCGCGCACCTATCAGTGAACACGTAATCCAATAACGCTCTCTGGCCATCTCTCCTACTTACATACGTATACTTATGTATATCTCTTTTTAAACCAGGTAATCCCAATCACCAGTCCATTTTCAGCACATAAATCTACAAACTCTTCACCAATTCCATTTACAACACTGAACACCCCATGTACACCAATTATTCCCTCAACTGCCACATTACTCACCTTTGCATTCAAATCATCCATCACTGTAACCCGGTCTCTTGCATCAAAACTACTAACACACTCACTTAGCTGCTCCCAAAACACTTGCGTCTCATAATCTTTCTTCTCATGCCCAGGTGCATATGCACCAATAATCACCTATCTCTCTCCATCGACTTTCAGTTTTACCTATATCAATCTAGAGTTTACTGTCTCACTCTTTCACATACTCCCACCACTCCTGTTTGAGGAGTAACGCTACTCCTTCTCTTGCTCTCGTCCTCTCACTAACCCCTGACTTTACTCCCAAGACATTCCCAAACCACTCTTCCCCTTTACCCTTGAGCTTCGTTTCACTCAAAGCCAAAACATCCAGGTTCCTTTCCTCAAACATACTACCTATCTCTCCTTTTTTCTCATCTTGGTTACATCCACGCCCATTTAGACACCCAAATCCGAGCCTTTGAGGAGGATGAGCACTCCCCGCGTGACTCCTTCTTCTGTTTCCCCGTTTAGGAAGTTGAAATACAAGGAGGGGAGGGTTTCTAGCCCCGCGCTCCCGTCCCCTTTAGTCGCCTTCTACGACACGTGAGGAATGCGTGGGAAGTATTCTATCTCCCCTATTCTCAGGGATAAATATTTATTTATATTATCTATTTATTATTCTTTGTCGCTGTCTCCTGCGTTAGCAAGGTAGCGCAAGGAAACAGACGAAAAAAAGGCCCAACCCTACCACATACACATGTATATATATACACGTCCACACACGTACATATACATCCCTATACATCTATAAACGCACAGACATATACACATATACACATGTATACAATTCACACAGTCTGCCCTTAGTCATTCCTGTCGCCACGCCGCCACACAGGAAATGAAAACCCCCTCCCCCGCATGTGCGCGAGGTAGCGCCAGGAAAAGACAACAAAGGCCACATTCGTTCACGCTCAGTCTCTACCTGTCATGTATACTGTACCGAAACCACAGCTGCCTCCCACATCCAGGCCCCACAGAACCTTCCATGGTTTACCCCAGACGCTTCACATGTCCTGGTTCAATCCATTGACAGCACGTCGACCCCGGTATACCACATCGTTCCAATTCACTCTATTCCTTGCACGCCTTTCACCCTCCTGCATGTTCAGGCCCCGGTCACTCAAAATCTTTTTCACTCCATCCTTCCACCTCCAATTTGGTCTCCCACTTCTCGTTCCCTCCACCTCTGACACATATATCTTCTTTATCAATCTTTCCTCACTCATTCTCTCCATGTGACCAAGCCATTTCAAAACACCCTCTTCTGCTTTCTCAACCGTACTCTTTTTATTACCACACATCTCTCTTACCCTTTCATTACTCACTCGATCAAACCACCTCACACCACATATTGTCCTCAAACATCTCATTTCCAGCACATCCATCCTCCTTCGCACAACTCTATCCATAGCCCACGCCTCGCAACCATACAACATTGTTGGAACCACTATTCCTTCAAACATAGCCATTTTTGCTTTCCAAGATAATGTTCTCGACTTCCACACATTTTTCAACGCTTCCAGAACTTTCGCCCCCTTCCCCACCCTATGATTCACTTCCGCTTCCATGGTTCCATCCGCTGCCAAGTCCACTCCCAGATATCTAAAACACTTCACCTCCTCCAGTTTTTCTCCATTTAAACTTACCTCCCAATTGACTTGTCTCTCAACCCTACTTTACCTAATAACTTTGCTCTTATTCACATTTCCTCTCAGCTTTCTTTTTTCACACACTTTACCAAACTCAGTCACCAGCTTCTGCAGTTTCTCACACGAATCAGCAAACAGCGCTGTATCATCAGCGAACAACAAACTGAATCACTTCCCAAGCTCTCTCTTCCACAACAGACTGCATACTTGCTCCTCTTTCCAAAACTCTTGCATTCACCTCCCTAACAACCCCATCCATAAACAAATTAAACAACCATGGAGACATCACGCACCCCTGCCGCAAACCAATCGCTTTCCACTTTTCCTACATGTACACATGCCTTATAAAATCTTTTCACTGCTTCTAACAACTTGCCTCCCACACCATATATTCTTAATACCTTCCACAGAGCATCTCTATCACCTCTACCATATGCCTTCTCCAGATCCATAAATGCTACATACAAATCCATTTGCTTTTCTAAGTATTTCTCGCATACACTCTTCAAAGCAAGTACCTGATCCAGACATCCTCTACCACTTCTGAAACCTCACTGCTCTTACCCAATATGATGCTCTGTACATGCCTTCACCCTCTCAATCAATACCCTCCCATATAATTTCACAGGAATACCTAAGAAACTTATACCTCTGTAATTTGAGCACTCATTCCTATCCCCTTTGCCTTTGTACAATGACGCTATGCAAGCATTCCGCCAGCCCCCAGGCACCTCACCATGAGTCATACATACATTAAATAACCTCACCAACCAGTCAACAATACAGTCACCCCCTTTTTAATAAATTCCACTGCAATACCATCCAAACCCGCTGCCTTGTCGGCTTTCATCTTCCGGAAAGCATTTACTACCTCTTCTCTGTTTACCAAATCATTCTTCCTAACCCTCTCACTTTGCACACCACCTCGACCAAGACACCCTATATCTGCCACTCTATCATAAAACACATTCAACAAACCTTCAAAATACTCACTCCATCTCCTTCTCACATCACCGCTACTTGTTATCACCTCCCTATTAGCCCCCTTCACTGATTTTCCCATATGTTCATTTGTCTTACGCTCTTTATTTACCTCCTTCCAAAACATCTTTTCATTTTCCCTAAAATTTAATGATACTCTCTCACACCATCTCTCATTTGCCCTCTTTTTCACATCTTGCACCTTTCTCTTGACCTCCTACCTCTTCGTTTATACAACTCCCAGTCATTTGCATTATTTCCATGCAAAAATCGTCCAAATGCCTTTCTTTTCTCTTTCACTAATAATCTTACTTCTTCATCCCACCACTCACTACCCTTTCTAATCTGCCCACCTCCCACGCTTCTCATGCCACAAGCATCTTTTGGACAAGCCTTCACTGCTTCTCTAAATACATCCCATTCCTCCCTCACTCCCCTTACGTCCTTTGTTCTCACCTTTTTCCATTCTGTACTCAGTCTCTCCTGGTACTTCCTCACACAAGTCTCCTTCGCAGGGCCTCTTATTCTCACTACTCTCTTCACTCCAACATTCTCTCTTCCTTTCTGAAAACCTCTACAAATGTTCACCTTTGCCTCCACAAGATAATGATCAGACATCCCTCCAGTTGCACCTCTCAGCACATCAACATCCCAAAGTCTCTCTTTCGCGCGCCTATCAATTAACGCGTAATCCAATACCGCTCTCTGTTCATCTCTCCTACTTACATACGTATACTTATGTATATATCTCTTTTTAAAACATGTATTCCCAATCACCAGTCCTTTTTCAGCACATAAATCTACAAGCTCTTCACCATCCCTATTTACATCACTGAATACCCCATGTACACCAATTATTCCCTCAACTGCCATATTACTCACCTTTGCATTCAAATCACCCATCACTATAACCCGGTCTCGTGCATCAAAACTACTAACACACTCGCCCAGCTGCTCCCAAAACACTTGCCTCTCATGATCTTTCTTCTCATGTCCAGGTGCATATGCACCAATAATCACCTATCTCTCTCCATCCACTTTCAGTTTTACCTATATCAATATAGTTTACTTTCTTACACTCTATCACATACTCCCACCACTCCTGTTTAAGGAGTAGTGGTACTCCTTCCCTTGCTCTTGTCCTTTCGTTAACCCCTGACTTTACTCTCAAGACATTCTCAAACCACTCTTCCCCTTTACCCTTGAGCTTCGTTTCACTCAGAGCCAAAACATCCAGGTTCCTTTCCCCAAACACACTACCTGTCTCTTCTTTTTTCTCATCTTGGTTACATCCATACTCATTTAGACACCCCAATCTGAGCCTTCGAGGAGGATGAGCACTCCCCGCGTGACTCCTGTTTCCCCGTGTAGAAAGTTGAAATACGAGGAGGGGAGGGTTTCTAGCCCCGCGCTCCCGTCCCCTTTACTCGCCTTCTAGAACACGTGAGGAATGCGTGGGAAGTATTCTTTCTCCCCAATCCCAAGGGATAGGGGATATATATATATATATATATATATATATATATATATATATATATATATATATATATATATATTTTTTTTTTTTTTTTTTTTTTGCTTTGTCGCTGTCTCCCGCGTTTGCGAGGTAGCGCAAGGAAACAGACGAAAGAAATGGCCCAACCCACCCCCATACACATGTATATACATACACGTCCACACACGCAAATATACATACCTACACAGCTTTCCATGGTTTACCCCAGACGCTTCACATGCCCCGATTCAGTCCACTGACAGCACGTCAACCCCGGTATACCACATCGCTCCAATTCACTCTATTCCTTGCCCTCCTTTCACCCTCCTGCATGTTCAGGCCCCGATCACACAAAATCTTTTTCACTCCATCTTTCCGCCTCCAATTTGGTCTCCCTCTTCTCCTCGTTCCCTCCACCTCCGACACATATATCCTCTTGGTCAATCTTTCCTCACTCATTCTCTCCATGTGCCCAAACCATTTCAAAACACCCTCTTCTGCTCTCTCAACCACGCTCTTTTTATTTCCACACATCTCTCTTACCCTTACGTTACTTACTCGATCAAACCACCTCACACCACACATTGTCCTCAAACATCTCATTTCCAGCACATCCATCCTCCTGCGCACCACTCTATCCATAGCCCACGCCTCGCAACCATACAACATTGTTGGAACCACTATTCCTTCAAACATAGCCATTTTTGCTTTCCGAGATAATGTTCTCGACTTCCACACATTCTTCAAGGCTCCCAGAATTTTCGCCCCCTCCCCCACCCTATGATCCACTTCCGCTTCCATGGTTCCATCCGCTGCCAGATCCACTCCCAGATATCTAAAACACTTCACTTCCTTCAGTTTTTCTCTATTCAAACTCACCTCCCAATTGACTTGACCCTCAACCCTACTGTACCTAATAACCTTGCTCTTATTCACATTTACTCTTAACTTTCTTCTTTCACACACTTTACCAAACTCAGTCACCAGCTTCTGCAGTTTCTCACATGAATCAGCCACCAGCGCTGTATCATCAGCGAACAACAAATGACTCACTTCCCAAGCTCTCTCATCCCCAACAGACTTCATACTTGCCCCTCTTTCCAAAACTCTTGCATTCACCTCCCTAACAACCCCACCCATAAACAAATTATATATATATATATATATACATACACGAATAAAGTGCATATGAACGCGCACCTTCATAGAACATACAAACTTCCAACAGCCAGGATCGAACCCGGGACCCCTGTGCAAGAGGCAGGCATGCTACCGTTACGCTAGGCTATGGGACTGTATAATAGGAAACAACTATTCGAAATACTAAGTACTCGAATACCCTTCGTCTCACAATGGTGAGCAACGGGGTCTATACTGGTTGTTTCCGAACAGACGCACATAGCCAGCTGATAGTGTTTTACCGAACCTAACTGTACAACGCGGAGGTATATGAATACGAATAAAGTGCATATGATCGCGCACCTTCATAGAACATACAAACCTCCAACAGCCAGCATGCCTTCCTCTTGCACAGGGGTCCCGGGTTCGATCCTGGCTGTAAGAGGTTTGTATGATATATATATATATATATATATATATATATATATATATATATATATATATATATATATATATATATATATACATATGTATATATATATTATACATATACCTATGAGTCCACGGGGAAAATGAAACACGATAAGTTACCAAGTGCACTTTCTTGTAATAATCACATCATCAGGGGAGACACAAGAGAAAAGTGTAAGTCAGTTGATATATATCGAAGAGACGAAGCTAGGACGCCATTTGGTAAACATGTGATTGTCTAGAACATTAAACGAGCGTTCATAAACTTATCATTTTACAAATTTTATCACCAATAAAGTTATCTAATTTGTATAGACCAACACTAATATTAAGATTATAATTCTTTGTGTGTTTAGTAATAGAAGATTCAATGATATTTCTCTTGGTAATAGAGTGAGTTAATAAACTAGATGGCATTACTCCAGTCAATACAATGATCATAGTTTTTAACATGATTAAACAAGGCACTTGAATCTTGTCCCGTTAAAATCTTTGATCATTGTATTGACTGGAGTAATGCCATCTCAGTTAATAGATACACAAAGAATTATGATTTTAATATTAGTGATGGTTTATACAAATTAGATAAATTTATTGTTGATAAAATTTGTAAAATGATAAGTTTATGAACGCTCGTTGTATGTTTTGGACAATCACATGTTTACCAAATGGCGTCCTAGCTTCGTCTTTTCGATGCATATCAACTGATTTATATATCTCTCTTGTGTCTTCCCTGATGATGTGATTATTACACGAAAGTGCACTTGGAAAATTATCGCGTTTCATTTTCCCCGTGGACTCAGGAATATCTTGATCACGCGCAAAATAGTGATCATTTCCAACATATATATATATATATATATATATATATATATATATATATATATATATATATATATATATATATATATACATACATATATATATATATATATATATATATATATATATATATATATATATATATATATATATATTTATTTATTTATTTATTTATATTTATTATACTTTTTCGCTCTCTCCCGCGTTAGCGCAAGGAAACAGACGAAAGAATGGCCCAACCCACCCTCTTACACATGCATATACATAAACGTCCACACACGCACATATACATACCTGTACATTTCAGCGTATACATATATATACATACACAGAAATATACATATATACACGTGTACATAATTCATACTTGCTGCCTTCATTCATTTTCGTCGCCACCCCGCCACACATGAAATGACAACCCCCTCCCACCGCATGCGCGCGAGGTAGCGCTAGGAAAAGACAACAAAGTCCACATTCGTTCACACTCAGTCTCTAGCTGTCAGGTAATAATTCTATATGGATGCCTCACGACGTACGAGCAGTGTGGCAGGTAAGATGGGAACGTACCACGAGAGTGAGTCGTGGTAACAACACCTGATATTCCCCTCGTATATCTTCACCAACGTTAGAGTCATAATCAAGCAGTTGACTTCATGGTTGGAAAGTATGTACGGCATTTTTACATATGACGACACAACTCGTATATTTCATTGTCTCTGACCTTCACTCATCGCTTCTAGGTTGGCTGGTAACTATTGTCGAGAAAATAGTGACTGTTCGAGGCAGTGAACGAGCGAGACGGAGTTGCGACATCTTCTACAAACTAGGTATGTAGTTAGGAAGCTGCGATGGTGGTACACGGACGATGGTTGGTGGTGGGTGGGGGGAGGCTGTGTGGCGACCACCTTCTGTTTCTGTAAATATAATCCAGAGTTTTCAACTTGATAATTCATAAAGATAAATGATAATGTTTTGTCTGTCACTTGGACAGTGTCCCGTACGGCGTCGCTTATTCTCAGGACTGGTGCCGTGCGCGGGACCCAAGGCTGAGGTGGTGGTGATGGGCGGGGAATGGGAGGAGGAAATGAGGAATGGCTTCTGTGTTGCCTTAGTCAAGGGTCGGCAGTTCTGCTACTCCACAACACCGACCACTGGAACATCGAGGACCACTGGAACATCGAGGACCACTGGAACACACAAGTTTGAACCCCTCACGGTAACTTAGGTTAGGTTAGATATAACGAAATATTGTCTAATGATAATTCTGTCAGTATATTACTTCTCGCCCTCACGCTGGACATTTCTCATTATTCCTCAGTCGATCATCTTGCTGTAGTGGTGGTACGGTGCGCGTGGTGTGGTAACGTACAGCGCCAGCAGTACGTGTGGGCGGTGCACGTAGCCGCCCTTGGCCAACCCTCTCACGCCCGCCACCACACACGGGCCATCACTCACCCGTAGTCCCTGGCCACCGAGGAGGAGGCCTCTTACACGGAGGTAGACCACTTGGCCAGGCAGCGCGAGGCGTCACATGTAGTAACAGGAACCTTTCCAGTTCCTCACACTGATCACGTGTATGTTCGATTTTCCCTCATACGTCGGCTGCCTGACTCAGTTGAGCATAGGCTCATGCATCTCGCCGAGTATATCGTGTGAATAGCTACAATTGGCAACCCTCTCTCTCTCTCTCTCTCTCTCTCTCTCTCTCTCTCTCTCTCTCTCTCTCTCTCTCTCTCTCTCTCTCTCTCTCTCTCTCTCTCTCTCTCTCTCGTATTCTGGAATTTGCTTTTATTTGCAATCCCATTTAGTATTCTAGCGCACTGCATCAAAATCTTTACCCGCTGTTTGCATATATTGTGCCGCTTCCCCCAGTGAATCTCAGTCATTTGCATACATGGGCAATTTCCCGTGGCGCCGGCCGCACTGTACGACACCTGCCCTCACCCCCCCCACCCCCTTTGCCCGCACTGCCAGCCGTAAGTGGTCTCCCAGGCCTACGCGAAGGTAAACACGGAGCAGCGCCCTGAAGTCGGTCAGACTGACTAATCACTCCATAACTTTGGCTTCACAGTAATTACTTGTTGGTGTGTTGGTTATATGGGTTCTAGGCCAATCTATTGCCCGGGTCAATATGGCTGTTAGCCTCAAGTTATAACCACTTGGAACGCCTCCCTCATGTGTTTGGGAGAAGCTCTCACGTCTTAACAAATATATACAACGCTGATGATTGTAATCGAGTCCCATCCGCAGACTGACTCGCCAAAGGCCAGAAAAGAAACTTAATAAGATATAACTCTATATTCAAAGACTAAACCAAGAAAGAAAATAATGCATATAGAGCGTTTAAAGTTTTTCGGCGGATCCCGCAACACAGTTAACTGTGGCGGATCACGCAACACATTTAATTGTGGCGGAACACGCAACACAGTTGACTGTGGCGGATCCCGCAGCACAGTTGATTGTGGCGGATCCCGCAACACAGTTGACTGTGGCGGATCCCGCAACACAGTTAACTGTGGCGGATCACGCAACACATTTAATTGTGGCGGAACACGCAACACAGTTGACTGTGGCGGATCCCGCAACACAGTTGACTGTGGCGGATCCCGCAACACAGTTAACTGTGGCGGATCACGCAACACATTTAATTGTGGCGGAACACGCAACACAGTTGACTGTGGCGGATCCCGCAACACAGTTGATTGTGGCGGATCCCGCAACACAGTTGACTGTGGCGGATCCCGCAACACAGTTAACTGTGACGGATCACGCAACACATTTAATTGTGGCGGAACACGCAACACAGTTGACTGTGGCGGATCCCGCAACACAGTTGATTGTGGCGGATCCCGCAACACAGTTGACTGTGGCGGATCCCGCAACACAGTTAACTGTGGCGGATCACGCAAGACATTTAACTGTGGCGGAACACGCAACACAGTTGACTGTGGCGCATCCCGCAACACAGTTGACTGTGGCGGATCCCGCAACACAGTTGACTGTGGCGGATCCCGCAACATGGTTAACTGGCGGAACGCGCAACACAAAGTGCTGAGGAGCAAAACACGAACAACAAATTTTCTTTTTTGCCTGGCAGCGAGTGTTGAGGGTAAAGTTATACAAGGAGGCTACTGACTTAGTTACCCCCCCCCCCCATACCAGGTCAACGATACGATACTTTGGGCAGGACGGTACGACACTTTGGGCAGGACGGTACGATACTTTGGGCAGGACGGTACGATACTTTGGGCAGGACGGTACGATACTTTGGGCAGGACGGTACGATACTTTGGGCAGGACGGTACGATACTTTGGGCAGGACGGTACGATACTTTGGGCAGGACGGTACGATACTTTGGGCAGGACGGGTGTGACGTGCTAGGCTTTGGTCGTACCCTGGTCAGAGACCGGGTCATCACGCTGAAAGGTCGTTCTGTTTCGTCGTGTTCTGAGACTTATTCTTTTATTTATTTATTTATGTTAAGAATGTGAATAAATGAAAGACAAATGATTAAACTGCAAAGATGGCAGACAGTGAGGTGTTGAATGTAAGGTTGACTGAAACTGTGAATACTTATATCTTAACCTTAAATGTATACACACACACACACATACACACACACATACACACACACACACACACACACACACACACGCCCGGTAGTACCTCCTGAGGGAGGCAGGGGTTACGTACGTCGATGCGGTACTGGACGTGGAGGAGCCTGCAGGTGAGGTGGACGTTGGCCGGGACGAGGGGCGGCACGGTGATGCCCACGTTCTCCCACATGTCCGACTCCCCCGGCGGGATGATCCCCCGCACGATCTCCTTCAACACCCGCTCCTCCACCATCTCCTTCACCCCGTTGGGCATGATGTAGGTCACCACCTGCGGGAGGAGCGCGCCCTCAGGAGGAGTCCGTGGTCCGTGGCTTCCACGGGGAGGGGGGGGGGAGGAGGTCTTTCTGGTGGTGGTCTGTGGTGGTGGAGAAGGACCGATTGTGTTGGAGGGAGGAGGGGACCTGATGGTCTCCGGGTGTTGGTGACCTGGTGGTGTTGGGATTGCTTGATGAAGTGACCTGGTTTCACTGTGGTGACCTGTTTGTTTGTTGACTTGTTTTGATTGACCTGATGTTTGAGGACCTGTTGTTGTTGGAGTGGTGGTGATTGGTGCTGGTGGAGAGGGTTTTGGGGTGACCTGGTGCTGGTGGAGAGGATGTTTTGGGGTGACCTGGTGCTGGTGGAGAGGATGTTTTGGGGTGACCTGGTGCTGGTGGAGTAGATGTTTTAGTACCTGGTGCTGTTAGAACGGTAATTCTGGGGTGACCTGGTGCTGATGAGAGTGAACGTGTTCAGTTAGTGACCTGGCGTTGCAGGAGGGACCTGATGTTGGAGGAACCTGGCGTTACCATGGTGATCATGGGGGGGGGGGGGGGGATGAAAAATCGTGTTGTGGAATATCAGAAACCACTGACTCTCTCTCTCTCTCTCTCTCTCTCTCTCTCTCTCTCTCGTCTCAGCAGTTTACGTCATGTCATCATCCTAAGTCATCGAGGAGTGACCCCAGAATGAGTGTTGTGGTGTCTTGTGTTTGCTGATGGTGAAGAACTGAATTCGAAGCAGATTCGAAATTCATTTACCAAAAATAATATTTATGGACGAGACAATGTACAGAGTGAGAATTTATATATATAAATATTTTCTTTCCACTGATACCAGCCAGAATGTGAATTACCTCTCGAGAAAGTGTGTTTTCTCCTAAGTGTGTGTGTGTGAGTGTGTGTGTGTGTGTGTGTGTGTGTGTGTGTGTGTGTGACTAGTGGGTTTACAAGTGTGAGTTACGGGTTGGGCCGCTAGATGGCTCGAGAGGGTTCGGAAATCCCGATATTGGCGAAGCATTTTAACGTAAGATGGAAGGCTGGACGATGAGGTATGTGAGGGGTGAGGTGTCGGCTGCGGGAAGCTGCTGGCGCATCAGGGAGGTGATGGCTGGCGAGAGGAACATCACCAAGGCAGACATCAGCACATCCTGATGGGTACCAGATGGTGGAATGAGGACGCAGCTTCTCACTGACAGGGAGAATTTTGGTGGGAAGATGGCACTCAAGAGCTGGTTGTTGACGAAGAAGAAGAAGAAGAAGAAGAAGAAGAAGAAGAAGAGGGAGAGAGGGAGGAGGAGGAGGAGGAGGAGGAGGAGGAGGAGAAGTGATAGATGATGGTGGCGAAATAGATTTAGAGAATGTTGGTTGGCAGACTGCTACACAGGCGTGTGTGTGTGTTGTGTGTGTGTGTGTGTTGTGTGTGTGTGTGTGTGTGTGTGTGTGTGTGTGTGTGTGTGTGTGTGTAAAGAGGATGGTGATCCTGGGAGAGAAGAGGGCAGAATGAGGGAATATGTGGGTGAGTTATGAGGACAGAATGAGGGAATATGTGGATGAGGCGTGAGGATAGAGTGAGGGAATATGTGGGTGAGACATGAGGACAGAGTGAGGGAGTATGTGAGTGAGGTATGAGGGGGTATGTGGGTGAGCAGGACTACCAACACTGCACGTGGGCAGGACTTTGCCAACAAACACTACGGTTTCAGTACCTGGACTTCACTTTACGACCACAAATGGCCAATCCCTTTAGTGGCAATCTGGCAACACTGCAGTGCCTACACAGGAGGGGAGGATAATGTTACCTGACTACCTACAGTAACGTTCCCAACCTCAGAGCTAATACCGTCTCACTCCAGTGTTGTGACTAGCTTAAACCAACTCACATTTCAGAGAACAGATGAACTTCCGACAGGCTTGCTTGAGCGGCAGCTGTGATAAGAGCAAGGTTTACTGGACTATGTAGTATATAACTCATATTATGACCGTCGGCAACTCATTGATGGGCCGTTTTGATAACTGTTTCTTTCTTACACGTCGAAGCTTTGGAACTCTCTGACCCTCTCATGTCTTTCCCAATAACTATGACCTGACACGTTTTAAAAGGCGGGGTTTTTCACTTCCCTCAAAATTCATAAATGCTTTTCCTTGTTTATTTTTAACTCCCCCTTTCATAACCCTTTCCATATTGCAATCAAGGCTCACCCTTGATGTGGCCTTGTGTCCATGGCTGGAAGCGTCCAACATGAAATAAAGATATACGATGTAAAATAGGATATGTTGCAAGAATTTTTAAAGTTTCGTTCAGTTTTTCCCCCTTGATGAGGCAAGGTCTCTGCTTCGCTGCGAATGGTTAACGGGTAGTTTGACTCTGGGCAGAAGGGGGTAAGCGGTAGTTTGGTAATTGAAAACGTTAACAAGCGGGAGCAAGTGATATCGTAACACCCTATGGTCTTCTGGAGAACGTTAGTGCAGAGGTGACTTCGCCCTTACGTCTCCTGTTACAGACGTGTTGTCATGTTATACTACAGCAGGAGGTGACGGCGAAGAAGGGAGACCCCCAGAAGAAGAAGACCCCCAGTAAACACCACCCACCCCAGCCACACCTGGGTCCCTGGGCTGTCACTAGTGTGTGGAGCGAGCGGTTGGAGGGCGTAGGGCCGCTGTGATCTGAGGTGCTGAATGTTGATGCCGCCTCTGGAGCAGCTTGAGGCTCTGCCTCCCTTCTCAGTTATGCCCAAGTTCTGTGGCGGACGTGTGACTTGGTGGAAACCAGCTTGGAGAGGCCTACATGAAGGGTGAGGAAAATTGCTATCTTGAGGCGAGCTAACTGGCGTCGTGGGGGAGAAGGGGATGAATTGATGAGGCACTGGGGCTCCTGTGGGACGCCATTGACGCAGTGGGAATGTAGTCTGTGTATAGAGACATTGACGATTGCAACTCCATAGGTTCATCTACTGTGCGTACTTTCTTCACGTTGAAGGCTCCAGTTACGGACAAATGTCCACATAGAGGCCGGGCCTTAAGGGAGAGGATTAGGAAAGGGAAATAGAAGAGACAGGGGAAAGTGCCAGGTTGGAGTTATTGGGAAAGACATGAGAGGGGTAGAGAGTTCCAAAGCTTCGAGATGTAAGGAAAGAAACAGTTATCAAAACGGCCCACTCTTGAGTTGCCAACGGCTACATAGTAATCATGTGACGCAGCAATTTGTTGGATATTGCGTGGGCTGTTTAGTGGTGGGGCACACAAGCAGCCAGCTCTCGGGAGCAAAAGCCAAAGGAATAAGTATAGAAGAAGGAAAGTGAACCATCACTGCGGCGAAGGGTAAGCGGGTCAAGTTTTGCAGCATCAGATATCTAGATTTTAAGTGATGTTTATATTAAAAAATCATTGTTGTGGTGTTCTATGTTAGTGACAACCTAATGTATTATATTCTATTTGGTGTATTAGAGACCTTGGAAAGAAAATAAAGGCATTGAAAGTCAAGTCCACTTGTGTCCATTTAGCAATCATTCCTGCCTGTTGCCTGACTTGCTAGTGCTATCATCCGGCCTCTCTAACGTTCGTATGTTGGGGTGGGAGGGCAGTGTGAGGAGTTCTTATAATTCCTGCAGAAGGAGGACGTCGGATTATTTCAGAACCTATTTTAACATGACCAGTGTCACTGTCCCTTCACCTTAACAACATTCTGTCCCTGTAGCCAGCACCAAGACCTACCTGCAGAAGGAGGAACCTATTCTCACAAGTGCTTCAGGAGGGCTACTCGAGCAACGCCTCGCTGCTACCGCTGTCCACAAACTTGAGCAGTAATACATCGGCACTTCCCTTCTGCACTTCCTAATACCAACTCCCACCTGTAGGAGGAGGAACCTGCTCCTTCAAGTCCAGGAACAGCACTAGTGTTGTGTTCCATCGACACGAAAAGGAGAAACCTGGACCCGATCAACACCAACAGTGGAAAAGGTGTTCGGTCCCGTCACTTACCAGCCTCCTGCACCATGACCTACCTGCAGGAGGAGGAGCCTAGTTCTGCGGGTATTCCTGGCGGAAACGTTGTCAGCCTCGGCAGACACGAGGATCTTCTCTCCTGGAACATAACCTCGACGTGGGATGCGAGCCGCCAGGGTGATGGGCCCCGTCTGGCAGCAGAAGCAACACAGGTTCTTGGACTTGCTGCCGCTCGTCTGGGACTGGAAATACACCGTGTGTTAGTGTGAGGGGGGAGGGAGGGAACTCGTCGTAAAACGTATCGTACTTCATCCATGTACATCAGTTCAGTGCTGAGGTAGGAGTGGGTATTCGGGGGGTCCACGGTTTACATGGGCACGGGAGAGCAGCGTGGCGTGCACGGAGGGTAAGGTACTCACGCTGGCGTGGGAGTCCATGTTGAGGTCGAGGATGGAGTGGAGGCTGAAGCCAGCCTTCTGGACCAGGTTAGCGGCAGCCGGCCGGTCCAAGATGGCCACGGCTATGTAGCCGACGAAGCCCTTGTCGCTATTGAAGCTGGGCGGCAAGTTGGGCGGGAGGCTGAAGGCGAAGGGGAACTGGTGCTGGCCCGCCGGCAGGAGTTCCTTCTCTTCCTCTGTAAACACAAGAAGTGAATTGGACGAGTTGGATATCAAGGATCCCATCTAACTGGACACAAGGAGAGAGAGAGAGAGAGAGAGAGAGAGAGAGAGAGAGAGAGAGAGAGAGAGAGGTGTTCCGTGTATAGGTTCGTGGGCCAGGTCATGAGAGGGTTCAGGGGAAGGAGGGTAGCGGCAGCGGAGAGAAATATGCAGCCACGAAGATTACGGGAAGACCTACGAACACGGAATGGCCCAGAGAGAGACAAGATGTACGAGTCTACCCTAATGGAAAACGAGAATGCATGAATATACCCTGATAGAAAACGGGTAACCTCCAGTGATGTAGCACAACACAACATGAAAGTGTTCAGGAGAGAGAGAGAGAGAGAGAGAGAGAGAGAGAGAGTAAGGTGTTGTTGTTCATATAACATCCAACAACGCGTTATTGTAACAACTTTGTGTTGTGTGGAAGATAGAAATAATGACGACAGGAAATTATTTGCGTCGTAATGGCGGGTAGTGACAGCATTGTCTATATCGATGGTCAGACAAATGTGTATACACCAACAGAAGGATTCAAACCACGTGGTAGGGCGCCTGTATATATATATATTATCCCTGGGGATAGGGGATTAAGAATACTTCCCACGTATTCCCTGCGTGTCGTAGAAGGCGACTAAAAGGGGAGGGAGCGGGGGGCTGGAAATCCTCCCCTCTCTTTTTTTTTTTTTTTTTTAATTTTCCAAAAGAAGGAACAGAGGGGACCAGGTGAGGATATTCCAAAAAAGGCCCAGTCCTCTGTTCTTAACGCTACCTCGCTAGCGCGGGAAATGGCGAATAGTTTAAAAGAAAAAGAAATATATATATATATATATATATATATATATATATATATATATATATACATTTTTTTTTTTTTTGCTTTGTCGCTGTCTCCCGCGTTTGCGAGGTAGCGCAAGGAAACAGACGAAAGAAATGGCCCAACCCACCCCCAAACACATGTATATACATACGTCCACACACGCAAATATACATACCTACACAGCTTTCCATGGTTTACCCCAGACGCTTCACATGCCATGATTCAATCCACTGACAGCACGTCAACCCTGGTATACCACATCGATCCAGTTCACTCTATTCCTTGCCCTCCTTTCACCCTCCTGCATGTTCAGGCCCCGATCACACAAAATCTTTTTCACTCCATCTTTCCACCTCCAATTTGGTCTCCCACTTCTCGTTCCCTCCACCTCCGACACATATATCCTCTTGGTCAATCTTTCCTCACTCATTCTCTCCATGTGCCCAAACCATTTCAAAACACCCTCTTCTGCTCTCTCAACCACGCTCTTTTTATTTCCACACATCTCTCTTACCCTTACGTTACTTACTCGATCAAACCACCTCACACCACACATTGTCCTCAAACATCTCATTTCCAGCACATCTATCCTCCTGCGCACAACTCTATCCATAGCCCACGCCTCGCAACCATACAACATTGTTGGAACCACTATTCCTTCAAACATACCCATTTTTGCTTTCCGAGATAATGTTCTCGACTTCCACACATTCTTCAAGGCTCCCAGGATTTTCGCCCCCTCCCCCACCCTATGATCCACTTCCGCTTCCATGGTTCCATCCGCTGCCAGATCCACTCCCAGATATCTAAAACACTTTATTCCTCCAGTTTTTCTCCATTCAAACTTACCTCCCAATTGACTTGACCCTCAACCCTACTGTACCTAATTACCTTGCTCTTATTCACATTTACTCTTAACGTTCTTCTTTCACACACTTTACCAAACTCAGTCACCAGCTTCTGCAGTTTCTCACATGAATCAGCCACCAGCGCTGTCAGTCATCAGCGAACAACAACTGACTCACTTCCCAAGCTCTCTCATCCCCAACAGACTTCACACTTGCCCCTCTTTCCAAAACTCTTGCATTCACTTCCCTAACAACCCCATCCATAAACAAATTAAACAACCATGGAGACATCACACACCCCTGCCGCAAACCTACATTCACTGAGAACCAGTCACTTTCCTCTCTTCCTACACGTACACATGCCTTACATCCTCGATGAAAACTTTTCACTGCTTCTAACAACTTGCCTCCCACACCATATATTCTTAATACCTTCCACAAAGCATCTCTATCAACTCTATCATATGCCTTCTCCAGATCCATAAATGCTACATACAAATCCATTTGCTTTTCTAAGTATTTCTCACATACATTCTTCAAAGCAAACACCTGATCCACACATCCTCTACCACACTGCTCTTCCCCAATCTGATGCTTTGTACATGCCTTCACCCTCTCAATCAATACCCTTCCATATAATTTACCAGGAATACTCAACAAACTTATACCTTTGTAATATATATATATATATATATATATATATATATATATATATATATATATATATATATATATATATATATATATATATATATATATATATATGTGTGTGTATATTGCTTTGTCGCTGTCTCCCGCGTTAGCGAGGTAGCGCAAGGAAACAGACGAAAGAATGGCCCAACCCACCCACATACACATGTATATACATAAACGTCCACACACGCAAATATACATACCTATACATCTCAATGTACACACATATATATATACACACAGACATATACATATATACACATGCACATAATTCATACTGTCTGCCTTTATTCATTCCCATCGCCACCTCGCCACACATGGAATAAAAACCCCCTCCCCCCTCATGTGTGCGAGGTAGCGCTAGGAAAGACAACAAAGGCCCCATTTGTTCACACTCAGTCTCTAGCTGTTATGTAATAATGCACCCAAACCACAGCTCCCTTTCCACATCCAGCCCCCACAGAACTTTCCATGGTTTACCCCAGACACTTCACATGCCCTGGTTCAATCCATTGACAGCACGTCGACCCCGGTATACCACATCGTTCCAATTCACTCTATTCCTTGCACGCCTTTTACCCTCCTGCATGCTCAGGCCCCGATCACACAAAATCTTTTTCACTCCTTCTTTCCACCTCCAATTTGGTCTCCCACTTCTCCTCGTTCCCTCCACCTCTGACACATATATCCTCTTGGTCAATCTTTCCTCACTCATTCTCTCCATGTGACCAAACCATTTCAAAACACCCTCTTCTGCTCTCTCAATCACACTCTTTTTATTTCCACACATCTCTCTTACCCTTACATTACTTACTCGATCAATCCACCTCACACCACATATTGTCCTCAAACATCTCATTTCCAGCACATCCACCCTCCTGCGCACAACTCTATCCATAGCCCACGCCTCGCAGCCATACAACATTGGTGGGACCACTATTCCTTCAAACATACCCATTTTTGCTCTCCGAGATAATGTTCTTGACTTCCAGACATTCTTTAAGGCTCCCAGAATTTTCGCCCCCTCCCCCACCCTATGATTCACTTCCGCTTCCATGGTTCCATCCGCTGCCAGATCCACTCCCAGATACCTAAAACACTTTACTTCCTCCAGTTTTCCTCCATTCAAACTTACCTCCCAGTTGACTTGACCCTCAACCCTACTGTACCTAATAACCTTGCTCCTATTCACATTTACTCTTAACTTTCTTCTTTCACACACTTTACCAAACTCAGTCACCAGCTTCTGCAGTTTCTCACATGAATCAGCCACCAGCGCTGCATGATCAGCGAACAGCAACTGACTCACTTCCCAAGCTCTCTCATTCACAACAGACTGCATACTTGCCCCTCTTTCCAAAACTCTTGCATTCACCTCCCTAACAACCCCATCCATAAACAAATTAAACAACCATGGAGACATCACACACCCCTGCCGCAAACCTACATTCACTGAGAACCAATCACTTTCCTCTCTTCCTACACTTACACATGCCTTACATCCTCGATGAAAACTTTTCACTGCTTTTAACAACTTGCCTCCCAAACCATATATTCTTAAAACCTTCCACAGAGCATCTCTATCAACTCTATCATATGCCTTCTCCAGATCCATAAATGCTACATACAAATCCATTTGTTTATCTAAGTATTTCTCACATACGTTCTTCAAATCAAACACCTATCCACACATCCTCTACCACTTCTGAAACCACATGTATATATATATATATATATATATATATATATATATATATATATATATATATATATATATATATATATATATATAGAGAGAGAGAGAGAGAGAGAGAGAGAGAGAGAGAGAGAGAGAGAGAGAGAGGAAAAGATCGCAATTTTGCGTGTGATCAAGATATTCCTATGAGTCCACGGGGAAAATGAAACACGATAAGTTCCCAAGTGCACTTTCGTGTAATAATCACATCATCAGGGGAGACACATGAGAGAAATATGTCAGTTGATATACATCGAAGAGACGAAGCTAGGACGCAATTTGGTAAATATGCGATGTTTACCGAATGGCGTCCTAGCTTCGTCTCTTCGATGTATATCAACCGACTTATATTTCTCTCTTGTGTCTCCCCTGATGATGTGATTATTACACGAAAGTGCACTTGGGAACTTGTCGTGTTTCATTTTCCCCGTGGACTCATAGGAATATATATATATATATATATATATATATATATATATATATATATATATATATATATATATATATATATATATATATATATATATATATAAAGATATATAGATAGATAGATAGATAGATAGATAGATAGATAAATAGCGTGGGCTATAGGTAGGGTTGTGTGGAGGAGGGTGGATGCGTTGGAGATGAGATGTTCGAGGACAATATATGGTGTGAGGTGGTTTGATTGAATGGCTAATGATAGGGTAAGAGAGATGTGTGGTAATAAAAAGAGTGTGGTTGAGAGAGCAAAAGAGGGTGTATTGAAATGGTTTGGTCACATGGAGAGAATGAGTGAAGAAAGATTGACCAAGAGGATATGTGTGTCAGAGGTGGAGGGAACGAGGAGAAGTGGGAGACCAATTTGGAGGTGGAAGGATGGAATGAAAAAGATTTTGAGCTATCGGGGCATGATCATGCAGGAGGGTGAAAGGCGTGCAAGGAATAGAGTAAATTGGAACGATGTGGTATACCGGGGTCGACGTGCTGCTAATGGATTGAACCAAGGCATGTGAAGCGTCTGGGGTAAACCATGGAAAGTTGTGTGGGGCCTTGATGTGGAAAGGGAGCTGTGGTTTCGGTGCATACATACATTAAATAACCTTACTAACCAGTCAACAATACAGTCACCCTCTTTTTTAATAAATTCCACTGCATTACCATCCAAACCCGCAGCCTTGCCGGCTTTCATGTTCCGCAGAGCTCTCCTACCTCTTCTCTGTTCACCAAATCATTCTCCTTAACCCTATCACTTTGCACACCACCTCGATCAGAACACCCTATATCTGCCAATCCATCATCAAACCTTCAAAATACTCACTCCATCTCCTTCTCACATCACCACTACTTGTTATCACCTCCTCGTTAGCCTCTTTCACTAACGTTCCCATTTGTTCCCTTATCTTACGCATTTTATTTACCTCCTTCCAAAACATCTTTTTATTCTCTCTAAAACTCAATGATACTCTCTCACCCCAACTCTCATTTGACCTCTTTTTCACCTCTTGCACCTTTCTCTTGGCCTCCTGCCTTTTTCTTTTATACATCTCCCAGTCATTTGCATTATTTCCCTGCAAAAAAACGTCCAAATGCCTCTCTCTTCTCTTTCACTAATAATCTTACTTCATCCCATCCCACCTCTCACTACCCTTTCTGATCTGCCCACCTCCCACCTTTCTCATGCCACAAGCATCTTTTGTGCAAGCCATCACTGTTTCCCTAAATTCATCCCATTTCTCCCCCACTCCCCTTACCTCCTTTGTTCTCACCTTTTTCCATTCTGTACTCAGTCTCTCGTGGTACTTCCTCACACAAGTCTCCTTCCCAAGCTCACTTACTCTCGCCGCTCTCTTCACCCCAACATTCTCTCTTTTTTTCTGAAAACCTCTACAAATCTTCACCTTCGCCTCCACAAGATAATGATCAGACATCCCTCCAGTTGCACCTCTCAGTACATTAAGATGCACAAGTCTCTCTTTCACGCGCCTATCAATTAACACGTAATCCAATAACGCTATCTGGCCATCTCTCCTACTTACATACTTTTTAAACCAGGTATTCCCAATCACCATTTTTTCAGCATATAGATGTACAAGCTCTTCACCATTTCCATTTACAACACTGAACACCCCATGTACACCAATTATTCCCTCAACTGCCACATTACTCACCTTTGCATTCAAATCACCCAACACTATAACCCGGTCTCGTGCATCAAAACTACTAACACACTCGCCCAGCTGCTCCCAAAACACTTGCCTCTCATGATCTTTCTTCTCATGCCCAGGTGCATATGCTCCAATAATCACCCATCTCTCTCCATCCACTTTCAGTTTTACTCATATCAATCTAGAGTTTACTTTCTTACACTCTATCACATACTCCCACCTCTCCTGTTTCAGGAGTAGTGCTACTCCTTCCCTTGCTCTTGTCCTCTCACTAATCCCTTGACTTTACTCCCAAGACACTTTTCCCTTGAGCTCCGTTTCTTCTTTAACAGCACGACGCAGCTTTGACAATGTACACATCAGACCAGAGAAAGGCTCACCAGAATCCCCCGTGACTTCCCGCAATAATCGAGGCCATGATTACCCACGCGACGGTTAGGATGGGAACTTCCCTGGGCAGGTCGACTCCCGGTGCTGACATGACGAGGATTCCAACTTGGAATCCTCGTCGTAGTTGGGTCATGCAGGTAGAGGTTCGAAGTAGCCAACTCCCCCTTGGTATCGATCCGGGGTTCCGCGAGAACGTATGTGGTCAGAACGTTAGAGCTGGTCATGTATACAGGTAGGTGATGGGCACGGCACTTGGTGGTAATTGCCACGATTTTCATGCGTCAGGGCCCACATGTTGAAGGTCTTGCCCCTGGGGCCACAGCTGCCCCGTCCATGGTCCCTGAGGACCATCTTGGACTAGGGTCATCCTCAAGGCTCTCAAGGTCTCCACTTGAGCCACAGTTGCACCATCAGTGGCCGCTGAGGACCGTCTTAGCTCGGGGTTCCTCCTACAGACACTCCAAGTATCGACTCGGGGCCACGGTTGAAGGCCGCCCGACCTGACTCTCACGCCCTCGCCCGACCTCCACCTAGGCCCACTGGTCACACGGGCGACTCGCTTGTGTGAGACCTGACGCGCACTTGGACGCCCAGTTGTGTAACATGCCAGCATCGTCATCTTCTCAGAATCCAGTTCCAAGGCTGCTCTTGTGAAGTAACAGAAAATACCATATCCAGTTTGGATAGACATAACTTATCGTGTTGCATACAGTGTGGGCAAAACCTTTTTTTAACTGCTTTTCTCTCCCCATGTGTGTGTGTGTGTGTGTGTGTGTGTGTGTGTGTGTGTGTGTGTGTGTGTGTGTGTGTGTGTGTGTGTGTGTGTGTGTGTAAAGCTACCATCTTGATCTGAACGGGGGAGGGAGTTCTACACTCGTGGTGCCTCATCTCTTCAACTTTCTCTACCGCCATACAACTTTTGAAACTCATGTGTGTTGCCCATACTCACATTCCCCTGACTCAGTTTATTCCAGTCGTCCACAACTCTTGTACCATGAAAATATTTCTTGACTTCCCTTCTTTAAGGTTTAAGGTTACCCGTTAAATATCATGTTATGACATCTGGTTGTTCCACCTTTACATCCTTCAACGAAGTAGACACTATCTACGTCATCAAAGTGGTCAGAATCTTATAGGAAATCATTCGATCACCCCTAACTCTTCTCTTTTCCATAATGGGCAAGTCTAAGGCCTCTCTAGCCTTCCCCTGTACTTCTCTCTGTTAATATCTACCCCATCTCTGATGTTCTCCTCCAGCCCTTCCCTATTTGCTCTTTGTGCTCCTGTAAGTGAGGTGACCAAGCTCGAGACGCATAATGTAGTTCTGGTCTTACGTAGGATGTGAACAGTGTGCTAAATATTTTCTGCTTCATAGAAATATTCTTGCAGTTACCACCAGACATTCTGTTTCTTGTCCTGTTCTGCTCATGTGGGACTCTGACGACAAGGTAAGTTTGATGTCAGCTGGCACGTCCCTCACACACACACACACACACACACACACACACACACACACACACACAAACACACACACACACACACACACGGGGATTCCTGCACGTTTGATAATGTCCACCGTGTGGCATGTGGCCGGTATGACGTGTATATTGTGGTGTTCCACAAGGCACACTCCCGGGATCCACATACTTTTCGTCGTGTGCATCATCAACCGTTGAGACACGACTCGACAGGAAGAAACTCAGGTTTTGTCGACGACATAAAACTGGGAGACGCAGCCACCTCACAGTGCCTGAAGGTTCACAGGGAGGTAGAGAAGCTGGTCGAGTGGACACTAGACTTGGTAGATGGATTTCAGCGGAGACTAATGCAGAGTTATGAACTTTGGTGCCAAAAATACGAATCATGAGAACAAATTGCTTCGTCAACCACCACAAGAGGTTAATTAAGAATGGCATCTTGATGTGATTATCAGTAATGACATAATATATGGTAGACAATGGTTAAGCTGCATATGATAAAGACAACAGGATGTTGTTAGATAATTACTAGTGTAAACTACACAACAAAGGTTACGATAGTGAGCCAACAAGATGTAAAGTTACATAATTACAAATGTAAACTACATAACAAAGGTTACGATACTGAGCCCACAAGATGTTGTTACATAATTACAAATGTAAACTACATAACAAAGGTTACGATACTGAGCCCACAAGATGTTGTTACATAATTACAAATGTAAACTACATAACAAAGGTTACGATACTGAGCCCACAAGATGTTACATAATTACAAATGTAAACTACATAAAGGTTACGATACTGAGCCCACAAGATGTTGTTACATAATTACAAATGTAAACTACATAACAAAGGTTACGATACTGAGCCCACAAGATGTTGTTACATAATTACAAATGTAAACTACATAACAAAGCTTACGATAGTGAACCAACAAGATGTTACATAATTACAAATGTAAACTACATAACAAAGGTTACGATAGTGAGCCTCTACAATACCCTGGTTATACCCCACTTGGTGTACGGTGTACAATCCTGGTCACCAAGTCTGATCAAAGATAAAGAGAAACTTGAGCGAGTTCAAAGAAGAGCAACCAAACCAATTCCTTCACTCCGAAATAGTTTACGAAGAAGTACTTAGAGACAATTATCCTCAAAAAAGCGAAGATTCCGAGTAGAGCAGATATAAGCGTTTAGTTCTTTATATTGAATAATCTTTTGCTGTCACACGAAAATTGCTTTGCACACTGAATCAGTGACCAGAAATGATGGTGGAAAGATAAAAGGAAGATATAATAGCAAGTTGGGCAATTTTTTATTTCTTGCAGATAGTGTGGCAGAGAATAAACAATCCTCCACGAGCAGTAAATGAGAAGACAATAAATACTTTGAACGAGTCTAGACAAATCCTTCATTGGCATCTGGTATTAGTAAGAAAGCCAGGTTACCAGGGTATTAAAGCCAGGTTACCAGGGTATTTTGTTTTAAGGGTCCAGCCACGAAGCAGATCTTGTCAGACTGATAGAGAGCCTTTTCCAGTTCAATCTCTCCTCTAAAACTCCCATACCAGTATGTCCCCCATATATTGTATGGTCATATTTTCTCTGTTTTCTTCCGGGCGTTGAGCCGGAAGGAGAGATGGGAAAGGAGGTGCTTTTGGTTTTGACCAAGAGGAATATGTGTCAGAGGTGGAGGGAATTTGGAGAGTGGGAAGAACAGATTGAAGGTGGAAGGATGGAGTGAAAAAGATTTTGAGCGATCGGGGCCTGAGCATGCAGGAAGGTGAAAGGCATACACGGAATAGAGTGAATTGGAACGATACGGTATACTGGGGTCGACGTGCTGTCAGTGGACTAAACCAGGGCAAGTGAAACGTATGGGGTAAACCATGGATAGGGAGCTGTGGTTTCGGTGTATTACACATGACAGCTTGTGTATGATGTGAGCGGATGTGGCCTTTCTCTGTCTGTTTCCTGGTGCTACCTCATTACCGCGGGAAACAGCGATCAAGTATGGTGGTATTGAATTGTTTTCTTTCTTTTTAGAGACACGCTTTTTATGGACCATCAGGTCTCCTGTTATACGTTCCTCCCACGTACTTATACATACTGGGCCATCAGTCACGGATCTACATCAGCTTGAATTTCATTAACCATCTATCACAAATTTGGGAGTTTGTTAAGGTTCCATTGTACGTTGATGCAGTCCTCCCCACTTTTTATTTCCTTCAAGACCTTGTCAGTCACCTCATCCCCCCCCCCCCCCCCCGCAGACGTATGCTCAAGACAGAATCTAATTCTCCTTACAAGGCATTCACACGTGTCAGGGGAAGCAGTGGTCTGAGAACAGACTTCAGTGCCAAGATGATCTTGTATTCGTTCAGGCAGTCCCTCCTCTTTCCACCCCCTTAATTCCTGCCTCCTTCACCAGTCTCCTATGTGGCACAGTGTCATATGCTATGTGGCACAGTATCACATTCTATGTGGCACAGTGTCATATGCTATGTCGCACAGTGTCATATGCTATGTGGCACGGTGTCACATGCTATGTGGCAGTGTCACATGGTATGTGGCACAGTGTCACATGCTATGTGGCACAGTGTCACATGCTATGTGGCACAGTGTCATATGCTATGTGGTACTGTGTCATGGTGTGTGGCACAGTGGCACATGCTATGTGGCACAGTGTCACATGCTATGTGGCAGTGTCACATGCTATGTGTCAGTGTCACATGCTATGTGGCACAGTGTCATGCTATGTGGCACAGTGTCACATGCTATGTGGCACAGTGTCACATGTATGTGGCACAGTGTCATATGCTATGTGGCACAGTGTCACATGCTATGTGGCACAGTCACATGTATGTGGCACAGTGCCATATGCTATGTGGCACAGTGTCATATGCTATGTGGCACAGTGTCACATGTATGTGGCACAGTGGCATATGCTATGTGGCACAGTGTCACATGCTATGTGGCACAGTGTCACATGTATGTGGCACAGTGGCATATGCTATGTGGCACAGTGTCACATGCTATGTGGCACAGTGTCACATGCTATGTGGCACAGTGTCATGCTATGTGGCACAGTGTCATGCTATGTGGCACAGCGTCATGCTATGTGGCACAGTGTCACATGCTATGTGGCACAGTGTCACATGCTATGTGGCACAGTGTCATATGCTATGTGGCACAGTGTCACATGCTATGTAGCACAGTGTCACATGCTATGTGGCACAGTGTCATGCTATGTGTGTGGCACAGTGTCATGCTATGTGGCACAGCGTCATGCTATGTGGCACAGCGTCATGCTATGTGGCACAGTGTCACATGCTATGTGGCTCAGTGTCATGCTACGTGGCACAGTGTCATGCTATGTGGCACAGTGTCACATGCTATGTGGCACAGTGTCATATGCTATGTGGCACAGTGTTATATGCTATGTGGCACAGTGTCACATGCTATGTGGCATAGTGTCACATGCTATGTGGCACAGTGTCACATGCTATGTGGCACAGTGTCACATGCTATGTGGCAGTGTCACATGCTATGTGGCACAGTGTCACATGCGAAGTGGCACAGTGTCACATGCTGTGGCACAGTGTCACATGCTATGTGGCACAGTGTCATATGCTATGTGGCACAGTGTCATATGCTATGTGGCACAGTGTCACATGCTATGTGGCACAGTGTCACATGCTATGTGGCACAGTGTCATATGCTATGTGGCACAGTGTCACATGCTATGTGGCAGTCCACGTAGTTAATGGTCCACGCAGGTTCTGGTTGTGTCTGAAGCACAGCTCAACTTGATCGCCGAAATCTCAGAGGTTTGGTACGCATGAGCTTTTCTCTGAGAACTTGTCCCCTGGGTTGGTTTCTCCTGTGCAGGAAGTCGTCCACGTGGTTTCTGACTGTGTTTTCTAAAGTATCTTACAGGACTACATCTGTGTAGTTCCGTTCATTCTCCCGTTCTCTGATCTGAAGATACAGGTATCACGTTTTCGCTCTTCCATTCCCTCGGTAATTCACCTCCTTCTTCCCGCGATATGTTGAGGGACATTGCAAGCTGGGTGTCAAGTGCATCTGCACACATCTTCAGCACATAATTTCATCAGAACGATGAGCCTTATATGGATTAGGAGCCTTTAGTATTGTTCTATGTCTTTTGTGTATATTGTAGTGCTTTCCTATACCTCCACCCTATTCCACCTGGGTGGTGTAAGGGCTGTAGTGTCTTCCACTAAACGTGATGTAGTTCTTCGCTTGATAATTTCGAGCTGTGTAACACACGGTTCAGGCCAACTGTACGAGAGTAGCGACACCTGGCAACCCTGGCGGTATCCAACCCTCCTCCTTCCTCTGCGTACAAAGACAACCGACTTCGTTTTTTCTTTCTTTCTTTTCTCTTTGTTTGTGTCGTACGCTCCCGACATGGCGTACATAATTTACGCTTCACGAAAACCTGGTCATGTACGAGTTATAACTCACTGTAGCAGGACACCCTCTCTTGTTCGTTTATACACTTTGTAAATGAATAATGAATGTCGTACTGGGGGCAGCGCGAGAATGTCTGGAATTCCAATATACAGCGACGGATACAACTCGTTACATATTGGATGGCGGAAGGTCAAAAATAAGGTCCTCACATTATTTTTTTCCCCTTCAATATGAAGTGATATCCAGCAAATGACCGGGCCACCAGGGAGTTGGATGATAACCTCTTTGTGTAAACGTACGCCTGACGCTGTTTTCGACTAGGATGAACGAGGTGAGGGTAGCGCATGTCTTAGGGCGACGATGGGGCAGGGAAACCTGTCCAGAGATAGGACAGAAAGCGTGAAAAAAGTTCCCTACTTCAAGCCGGAGCTGCTTCACTGCGGCTAGACTCTGAGAAGGTAAAGGTCAGAGGATGAATTAATGTTTCCTGAAGGTTACACAGGCCTGGACCCGTGTTGTTATTGCATCTTCTTCCTTCCCTCATCATACCGTCACTTCTGGTCGTTAAACATGTCTAATGTGAGGATATTTTCCTTTATCATCTCGTCGAGAATATTTACAGTTCCTGAAATATTTTGTATCATATTCCCCCGGAGTCTGCCTCGTCCAGAGACAATGATATCAGATCTCTGGACCTTTTTTTTTTTCCTTAAGGTTAACTTCCGAGCGACGAAATTGGTTTTGTTGTCCGTCACTGAATTTCTTGTAGTTCTTCTTCGTCGTTGGTGTAGAGCGAGTTGCAAGTGAGGTCTGGCCAGGGTGTGGGCGAGAGTGGGTCCTGTATCAACTGTCTCATTGTTTACACTTCCAGTTGTTGGAGCGGGTGTACCGCTGTTGTTATTCTAAGAAGCTACGCTTTGTTTGTCGTATTTTTGGGTCATGACTCATGATCATTCCCAGTGCTTTTTTCTTCCCGTACTTCGTGTAATGGCTGGCCATGTATTATGTATTCATGGTTGGAATTCTTCGTAGGGGCCACATCACTTTGCGTTTGTGTACACTGGAATCCATTTGTCACGTTTTTCATTCGTGCAACAGCTTGTACCGTCTCACTGTCACTCTTCGCGCTGCCTTCTTCTGTCTATGGTAGACTCAAGTCATCGGCAGATTCTGACACCTCTCTGGTGTGTCCTGTGTCGAGATCGACCAGGAAGGTGATGAATAGCATGGGTCCTCGGGCTGAGCCTTGGGGCACCCCACTTGTCACGTGAAACCCGTCAGACGCTTCCCCATGTAATATTAACCAGTCATTGTTTACTGTCTTGTGAGCCAGTCCAGTTTGCGAGCGCAGGTTCGTTTACCAACGCCATGAGCTGTGATTTACTTGCAAGTCTTTGATGTGGTGGTTTGTCCATAGCTTTTTAAACGCCCGAGTACATAACAACAGAGTCGTTAATCATGATATTTTGCTTCGTAATCCATGTTGTTGGTCGGTTATGCGTTCATCATCCTCTCGAAATTTGAGAACGTATTTTGTTTCGAACAGTTTTCCTCGGAGCAAAATATGATTGATAACACGCTAGTTGGAATTGCATTTTCACACTCCCTTTCTTTTTTGGAAAATTCTTCTTAAATCAGGAGGTTTCCTCCCGTTTTGACACTTGCGTTTTCTGTTGAGATTTGTTGAATGTTTTAATGATTAGGAAATCTTTTTGAGGGCTTACTTCTGAGTATTCTGGGGCAAATATCGTCTGATGATTTGCTTATGTTTAACGTTTCTAGATAGTTAAGTGCTTAATACTTTGTTTTCTTTTTTCTTTACGACAGAAATAGATTTTGAGCATAAAGTGTATTTGAAGAATTTCCAAGTGTAATCAGTAATTGGAAATACTTGTTAAGAAAGAAAGGTGTATCGGTAATGTGGCCACGTCAAGCATCATTTTCATTAGACAATGAACTAGTAATGTCTTTCATATATTTTGTTTCATGATTCTAACTTATGACATCTTCAAGAGTTCTCCTTCAAGCAGTGGGAATTTCTTTGTTCAAGAGTCGTTATTGGTGATTGAGAGGCTAGTGGGGTACACCGATTGTCTGATGGTTAACAAGCATTTTCTAACTGTGGTTGAGGGTTTTTGGACAAGGAGTTTTATATATATATATATATATATATATATATATATATATATATATATATATATATATATATATATATATATATATTGAAAAGGATAACAATTTTGCGCGTGATCAAGATATTCCTAAGAGTCCACGGGGAAAATGAAACACGATAAGTTCCCAAGTGCACTTTCGTGTAATAATCATATCATCAGGGGAGACACAAGGGAGAGATATAACAGTCAGTTGATATACATCGAAGAGACGAAGCTAGGACGCCATTTGGTAAACATGCGATTGTCCAAGACAGACAACAAGCGTTCATAAACTTATCATTTTACAAATTTTATCAACAATAAAGTTATTTAGTTTGTATAGACCATCACTAATATTAAGATCATAATTCTTTGTGTATTTAATAATAGAAGATTCAATGATATTTCTCGTGGTAATAGAGTTAGAGTCAATAACTGAGATGGCATTACCCCAGTTAGTACAATATCATAGCTTTTAACGTGATTGAACAAGGCATTTGATTCTTGTCCCGTTCTTATACTGTATCTATGTTGCTTAAGTCTAACAGAAAGATCCTTACCAGTAAGCCCAACATAATACTTATCACAATTTCTACATGGCACTTTATAGATGCATCCAGGAGAATTTTCTGGTGAATTTCTGGTTAAGATGTTCTTTATAGTATCATTGTTGCTGAAGGCAACATTTACATTAAAGGATTTAAGCAACATGGGAAGTAAAGTAAAATTATCATTAAAAAGGAGAACTAAAAGATTCTTGGTGTCAGTAGGAGGTTTGGGCTAAACTCTATTTCTTTACGACAGAAATAGATTTTGAGCCCAAACCTCCCATTGACACCAAGAATCTTTTAGTTTTCCCTTTTAATGATAATCTTACTTTGCTTCCCATGTTGCTTAAATCCTTTAATGTAAATGTTGCCTTCAGCAACAATGATACTATAAAGAATATCTCAATCAGGAATTCACCAGAAAATTCTCCTGGATGCATCTATAAAGTGCCATGTAGAAATTGTGATAAGTTTTATGTTGGGCAGACTGGTAAGGATCTTTCTGTTAAATCTAAGCAACATAGATATAGTATAAGAACGGGACAAGAATCAAATGCCATGTTTAATCACGGTAAAAACCATGATCATTGTATTGACTGGAGTAATGCCTTCTCAGTTATTAACTCTAACTCTATTACCACGAGAAATATCATTGAATCTTCTATTATTAGATACACAAAGAATTATAATCTTGATATTAGTTATGGTCTATACAAATTAGATAACCTTATTGTTGATAGAACTTGTAAAATGATAAGTTTATGAACGCTTGTTGTCTGTCTTGGACAATCGCATGTTTACCAAATGGCGTCCTAGCTTCGTCTCTTCGATGTATATCAACTGACCGTTATATTTCTCTCTTATGTCTCCCCTGATGATGTGATTATTACACGAATGTGCACTTGGGAACTTATCGTGTTTCATTTTCCCCGTAGACTCATAGGAATATTTATTATATTTTGCTTTGTCGCTGTCTCCTGCGTTAGCGAAGTAGCGCAAGGAAACAGACGAAAGAATGGCCCAACCCTCCCACATATACATGTATACACATACACGTCCACACACGGAAATATACATACCTATACATCTCAACGTATACATATATGTACACACACAGACATATACATATATACACATGTACATAATTCATACTGTCTGCCTTTATTCATTCACATCGCCACCCCGCCTCACATGTAATAACAACCCCCTCCCCCCTCATGTGCGCGAGGTAGCGCTAGGAAGACAACAAACGCCCCATTCGTTCACACTCAGTCTCTAGCTGTCATGTGATAATGCACCGAAACCACAGCTCCCTTTCCACATCCAGGCCCCACAGAACTTTCCATGGTTTACCCCAGACGCTTCACATGCCCTGGTTCAATCCATTGACAGCACGTCGACCCCGGTATACCACATCGTTCTAATTCACTCTATTCCTTGCACGCCTTTCACCCTCCTGCATGTTCAGGCCCCGATCACTATATATGTGTATATTATCCCTGGGGATAGGGGAGAAAGAATACTTCCCACGTATTCCCTGCGTGTCGTAGAAGGCGACTAAAAGGGGAGGATGGCTGGAAATCCTCCCCTCTCGTTTTTTTTTTTTTTTAATTTTTTAAAAGAAGGAACAGAGAAGGGGGGGGGGGGGGGTGAGGATATTCCCTCAAAGACCCAGTCCTCCGTTCTTAACGCTACCTCGCTAACGCGGGAAATGGCGAAATTATGAAAGAAAAAGATATATATATATATATATATATATATATATATATATATATATATATATATATATATATATATAGAAGGAGTCACGCGGGGAGTCATCCTCCTCGAAGGCTTAGACTGGGGTGTCTAAATGTGTGTGGATGTAACCAAGATGTGAAAAAAGGAGAGATAGGTAGTATGTTTGAGGAAAGGAACCCGGATGTTTTGGCTCTGAGTGAAACGAAGCTCAAGGGTAAAGGGGAAGAGTGGTTTGGGAATGTCTTGGGAGTAAAGTCAGGGGTGAGTGAGAGGACAAGAGCAAGGGAAGGAGTAGCAGTACTCCTGAAACAGGAGTTGTGGGAGTATGTGATAGAATGTAAGAGAGTAAATTCTAGATTAATATGGGTAAAACTGAAAGTTGATGGAGAGAGATGGGTTATTATTGGTGCATATGCACCTGGGCATGAGAAGAAAGATCATGAGAGGCAAGTGTTTTGGGAGCAGCTGACTGAGTGTGTTAGTGGTTTTGATGCACAAGACCGGGTTATAGTGATGGGTGATTTGAATGCAAAGGTGAGTAATGTGGCAGCTGAGGGAATAATTGGTATACATGGGGTGTTCAGTGTTGTAAATGGAAATGGTGAAGAGCTTGTAGATTTATGTGCTGAAAAAGGACTGGTGATTGGGAATACCTGGTTTAAAAAGCGAGATATACATAAGTATACGTATGTAAGTAGTAGAGATGGCCAGAGAGCTTATTGGATTACGTGTTAATTGACAGGCGCGCGAAAGAGAGACTTTTGGATGTTAATGTGCTGAAAGGTGCAACTGGAGGGATGTCTGATCATTATCTTGTGGAGGCGAAGGTGAAGATTTGTATGGGTTTTCAGAAAAGAAGAGAGAATGTTGGGGTGAAAAGGGTGGTGAGTGTAAGTGAGCTTGGGAAGTAGACTTGTGTGAGGAAGTACCAGGAGGGACTGAGCACGGAATGGAAAATGGTGAGAACAAAGGAGGTAAGGGGAGTGGGGGAGGAATGGAAAGTATTTAGGGAAGCAGTGATGGCTTGCGCAAAAGATGCTTGTGGCATGAGAAGCGTGGGAGGTGGGTTGATTAGAAAGGGTAGTGAGTGGTGGGATGAAGAAGTAAGATTATTAGTGAAAGAGAAGAGAGAGGCATTTGGACGATTTTTGCAGGGAAAAAATGCAAATGACTGGGAGATGTATAAAAGAAAGAGGCAGGAGGTCAAGAGAACGGTGCAAGAGGTGAAAAAGAGGGCAAATGAGAGTTGGGGTGAGTGAGTATCATTAAATTTTAGGGAGAATAAAAAGATGTTTTGGAAGGAGGTAAATAAAGTGGGTAAGACAAGGAAGGAAATGGGAACTTCAGTGAACGGGGCTAATGGGGAGGTGATAACAAGTAGTGGTGATGTGAGAATGTGATGGAGTGAGTATTTTGAAGGTTTGTTGAATGTGTTTGATGATAGAGTGGCAGATACAGGGTGTTTTGGTCGAGGTGGTGTGCAAAGTGAGAGCGTTAGGGAAAATGATTTGGTAAACAGAGAAGAGGTAGTAAAAGCTTTACGGACGATGAAAGCCGGCAAGGCAGTAGGTTTGGATGGTACTGCAGGGGAATTTATTAAAAAAGGGGTTAACTGTATTGTTGACTGGTTGGTAAGGTTATTTAATGTATGTATGATTCATGGTGAGGTGCCTGAGGATTGGCGGAATGCTTGCATAGTGCCATTGTACAAAGGCAAAGGGGATAAGAGTGATTGCTCAAATTACAGAGGTATAAGTTTGTTGAGTATTCCTGGTAAATTATATGGGAGGGTATTGATTGAGAGGGTGAAGGCATGTACAGAGCATCAGACTGGGGAAGAGCAGTGTGGTTTCAGAAGTGGTAGAGGATGTGTGGATCAGGTGTTTGCTTTGAAGAATGTATGTGAGAAATACTTAGAAAAGCAAATGGATTTGTATGTAGCATTTATGGATCTGGAGAAGGCATATGATAGAGTTGATAGAGATGCTCTTTGGAAGGTACCAAGAATATATGGTGTGGGAGGCAAGTTGTTAGAAGCAGTGAAAAGTTTTTATCGAGGATGTAAGGCATATGTACGTGTAGGAAGAGAGGAAGGTGATTGGTTCTCAGTGAATGTAGGTTTGCGGCAGGGGTGTGTGATGTCTCCATGGTTGTTTAATTTGTTTATGGATGGGGTTGTTAGGGAGGTGAATGCAAGAGTTTTGGAAAGAGGGGCAAGTATGCAGTCTGTTGTGGATGAGAGAGCTTGGGAAGTGAGTCAGTTGTTGTTCGCTGATGATACAGCGCTGGTGGCTGATTCATGTGAGAAACTGCAGAAGCTGGTGACTGAGTTTGGTAAAGTGTGTGAAAGAAGAAAGTTAAGAGTAAATGTGAATAAGAGCAAGGTTATTAGGTACAGTAGGGCTTGAGGGTCAAGTCAATTGGGAGGTAAGTTTGAATGGAGAAAAACTGGAGGAAGTAAAGTGTTTTCGATATCTGGGAGTGGATCTGGCAGCGGATGGAACCATGGAAGCGGAAATGAATCACAGGGTGGGGGAGGGGGCGAAAATCCTGGGGGAGTCGGAAAGCAAAACTGGGTATGTTTGAAGGAATAGTTGTTCCAACAATGTTGTATGGTTACGAGGCGTGGGCTTTGGATAGAGTTGTACGCGGGAGGGTGGATGTGCTGGAAATGAGATGTTTGAGGACAATATGTGTTGTGAGGTGGTTTGATCGAGTAAGTAATGTAAGAGTAAGAGAGATGTGTGAAAATAAAAAGAGCGTGGTTGAGAGAGCAGAAGAGGGTGTTTTGAAATGGTTTGGGCAAATGGAGGGAATGAGTGAGGAAAGATTGACCAAGAGGATATATGTGTCGAAGGTGGAGGGAAGGAGGAGAAGTGGGAGACCAAATTGGAGGTGGAAAGATGGAGTGAAAAAGATTTTGAGTGATCGGAGCCTGAACATGCAGGAGGGTGAAAGGTGGGCAATGAATAGAGTGAATTGGATCGATGTGGTATACCGGGGTTGACGTGCTGTCAATGGATTGAATCAGGGCATGTGAAGCGTCTGGGGTAAACCATGGAAAGTTGTGTGGGGCCTGGATGTGGAAAGGGAGCTGTGGTTTCGGTGGATTATTACATGACAGCAAGAGACTGAGTAAGAACGAATGGGGCCTTTGTTGTCTTTTCCTAGCGCTACCTCGCACACATGAGGGGGGAGGGGGATGTTATTCCATGTGTGGCGAGGTGGCGATGGGAATAAATAAAGGCAGACAGTATGAATTATGTACATGTGTATATATGTATATGTCTGTGTGTGTATATATATGTGTACATTGAGATGTATGGGTATGTATATTTGCGTGTGTGGACGTGTATGTATATACATGTGTATGTGGGTGGGTTGGGCCATTTCTTTCGTCTGTTTCCTTGCGCTACCTCGCAAACGCGGGAGACAGCGACAAAGCAAAATAAATAAATAAATAAATAATATATATATGGAGAAAAAGTATGACAAGGTTACCAAATATGCCTTATGGAAGGTGGTACGAGTATGATGAGTTCTTAGGTGATATGCAGCGAAGAGTTATGACCAGGTCAGTAAGGCATATTTGCGAGTAGGAAGAGAGGAAGGTAAATGGTTCTTAATGAGGGTTGATTTGCGTCATGGATATGTGATATCGTTGTACTTGCTTAATTTGTTTATGGACAGGTTAGTGAGGGAGGTACATAGCTATAGTAGTGTGTGGGTGGGGGGGGGTGACATGGATGGGGTAGTGAGAGGGGGGCGGGGTACATGGACGGGGTGGTGAGGGAGGTACATGGACGGGGTAGTGAGGGAGGTAAATGTGAGGGTCTTAAAGCTAAGGGTTGGGGATAAGGTTGCAGAAGATGACTTATATGTTGTTTACAGATGACGCAGCTCCGGTGGTAGTCTGTAGAGAGGAACTTCAGAAGCTGGTGACAGAGTTTGGGAGAGTGTAGAAAGAGAGGAGTTGAGAGTTAGTATGAACAAATGTGAACTGATGATGTGCAGTGAGGGAATGAGACCTTGGCTGGAGTGTTACATATTGAGGGCATGAGACCTTGGCTGGAGTATTATTATGAAGTGGGAGGATATGGAGGAGTGGATGTGGCATTGGATAGAGGCACGGGGGCTGAAGTGGGCCACAGCTGGTGCCTGGCAACACAGATGGTGTGGGAACAACACTGCTGGTGTGTGGCAACACTCAAGTGTGAACAACACTGCTGATCTGTGGCAACACTCAAGTGTGTGCGACACTGCTGGTGTGTGGCAAAACTCAAGTGTGAACAGCACTGCTGGTCTGTGGCAACACTCAAGTGTGAACAACACTGCTGGTGTGTGGCAACACTCAAGTGTGAACAACACTGCTGGTCTGTGGCAACACTCAAGTGTGAACAACACTTCTGGTCCGTGGCAACACTCAAGTGTGTACAACACTGCTGGTCCGTGGCAACACTCAAGAGTGAACAACACTGCTGGTGTGTGGCAACACTCAAGTGTGTACAACACTGCTGGCCCGTGGCAACACATCTTGCCTGTTCGGCTGCAATACAACAACATTATGTAACACAGTAACACATTACCAGTGGCAGTTGGTGAAGCGGCTGACGTGCACAACCCCCACACCACACACGTTCAAGCCAAGATCATAATTACCAACTTGGCAAGGAATTCAATTTCGCCTCTGTCTTTCCTCACACTCAACAGCCCGGCTCAAAAAACTCTCATAATAGGTAGTAATTGGTAAGAGAAATTGGCAATAAAAGACTGTGCTCCAATTTTTCACAGAAAAATCTCGTACTTGGACCAAAATTGATGTTTGTGTCCTATGTCAAAATTTGAAAGTATGTGACGGTACTTGTGAAATTGTTCTTTGAGATAATGATAATAATGATGATAATAATAATAATAATAATAATGATAATGATGATAATGATAGTAGTAATGATAATGATAATGATAATAATAATCTCATTAATTTTATATATATATATATATATATATATATATATATATATATATATATATATATATATATATATATATATATATATATATATATATATATATTTTTTTTTTTTTTTTTTTTGCTTTGTCGCTGTCTCCCGCGTTTGCGAGGTAGCGCAAGGAAACAGACGAAAGAAATGGCCCAACCCACCCCCATACACATGTATATACATACACGTCCACACACGCAAATATACATACCTACACAGCTTTCCATAGTTTACCCCAGACGCTTCACATGCCCTGATTCAATCCACTGACAGCACGTCAACCCCGGTATACCACATCGATCCAATTCACTCTATTCCTTGCCCTCCTTTCACCCTCCTGCATGTTCAGGCCCCGATCACACAAAATCTTTTTCACTCCATCTTTCCACCTCCATTTTGGTCTCCCACTTCTCCTCGTTCCCTCCACCTCCGACACATATATCCTCTTGGTCAATCTTTCCTCACTCATTCTCTCCATGTGCACAAACCATTTCAAAACACCCTCTTCTGCTCTCTCAACCACGCTCTTTTTATTTCCACACATCTCTCTTACCCTTACGTTACTTACTCGATCAAACCACCTCACGCCACACATTGTCCTCAAACATCTAATTTCCAGCACATCCATCCTCCTGCGCACAACTCTATCCATAGCCCACGCCTCGCAACCATACAACATTGTTGGAACCACTATTCCTTCAAACATAGCCATTTTTGCTTTCCGAGATAATGTTCTCGACTTCCACACATTCTTCAAGGCCCCCAGAATTTTCGCCCCCTCCCCCACCCTATGATCCACTTCCGCTTCCATGGTTCCATCCGCTGCCAGATCCACTCCGAGATATCTAAAACACTTTACTTCCTCCAGTTTTTCTCCATTCAAACTTACCTCCCAATTGACTTGACCCTCAAACCTACTGTACCTAATAACCTTGCTCTTATTCACATTTACTCTTAACTTTCTTCTTTCACACACTTTACCAAACTCAGTCACCAGCTTCTGCAGTTTCTCACATGAATCAGCCACCAGCGCTGTATCATCAGCGAACAACAACTGACTCACTTCCCAAGCTCTCTCATCCCCAACAGACTTCATACTTGCCCCTCTTTCCAAAACTCTTGCATTCACCTCCCTAACAACCCCATCCATAAACAAATTAAACAACCATGGAGACATCACACACCCCTGCCGCAAACCTACATTCACTGAGAACCAATCACTTTCCTCTCTTCCTACAAGTACACATGCCTTACATCCTCGATCAAAACTTTTCACTGCTTCTAACAACTTTCCTCCCACCCCATATATTCTTAATACCTTCCACAGAGCATCTCTATCAACTCTATCATATGCCTTCTCCAGATCCATAAATGCTACATACGAATCCATTTACTTTTCTAAGTATTTCTCACATACATTCTTCAAAGCAAACACCTGATCCACACATCCTCTACCACTTCTGAAACCACACTGCTCTTCCCCAATCTGATGCTCTGTACATGCCTTCACCCTCTCAATCAATACCCTCCCATATAATTTCCCAGGAATACTCAACAAACTTATACCTCTGTAATTTGAGCACTCACTCTTATCCCCTTTGCCTTTGTACAATGGCACTATGCACGCATTCCACCAATCCCCAGGAACCACACCATGAGTCTTTTTTTTTTTTTTTCCGCTGTCTCCCGCATTTGCGATGTAGCGCAAGGAAACAGACGAAAGAAATGGCCCAACCCACCCCCATACACATGTATATACATACATCCATATATATATATATATATATATATATATATATATATATATATATATATATATATATATATATATATATATATATATATATATAATCCCTGGGGATAGGGGAGAAAGAATACTTCCCACGTATTCCCTGCGTGTCGTAGAAGGCGACTAAAAGGGGAGGGAGCGGGGGGCTGGAAATCCTCCCCTCTCAATTTTTTTTTAATTTTCCAAAAGAAGGAACAGAGAAGGGGGCCAGGTGAGGATATTCCCTCAGTGGCCCAGTTCTCTGTTCTTAACGCTACCTCGCTAACGCGGGAAATGGCGAATAGTTTAAAAAAAAAATATATATATATATATATATTTATATTTTTTTTTTATTATACTTTGTCGCTGTCTCCCGCGTTTGCGAGGTAGCGCAAGGAAACAGACGAAAGAAATGGCCCAACCCCCCCCCCCCATACACATGTATATACATACGTCCACACACGCAAATATACACACCTACACAGCTTTCCATGGTTTACCCCAGACGCTTCACATGCCTTGATTCAATCCACTGACAGCACGTCAACCCCGGTATACCACATCGCTCCAATTCACTCTATTCCTTGCCCTCCTTTCACCCTCCTGCATGTTCAGGCCCCGATCACACAAAATCTTTTTCACTCCATCTTTCCACCTCCAATTTGGTTTCCCTCTTCTCCTCGTTCCCTCCACCTCCGACACATATATCCTCTTGGTCAATCTTTCTTCACTCATTCTCTCCATGTGCCCAAACCACTTCAAAACACCCTCTTCTGCTCTCTCAACCACGCTCTTTTTATTTCCACACATCTCTCTTACCCTTACGTTACTCACTCGATCAAACCACCTCACACCACACATTGTCCTCAAACATCTCATTTCCAGCACATCCACCCTCCTGCGCACAACTCTATCCATAGCCCACGCCTCGCAACCATACAACATTGTTGGAACCACTATTCCTTCAAACATACCCATTTTTGCTTTCCGAGATAATGTTCTCGACTTCCACACATTCTTCAAGGCCCCCAGAATTTTCGCCCCCTCCCCCACCCTATGATCCACTTCCGCTTCCATGGTTCCATCCGCTGCCAGATCCACTCCCAGATATCTAAAACACTTCACTTCCTCCAGTTTTTCTCCATTCAAACTCACCTCCCAATTGACTTGACCCTCAACCCTACTGTACCTAATAACCTTGCTCTTATTCACATTTACTCTTAACTTTCTTCTTCCACACACTTTACCAAACTCAGTCACCAGCTTCTGCAGTTTCTCACATGAATCAGCCAGCAGCGCTGTATCATCAGCGAACAACAACTGACTCACTTCCCAAGCTCTCTCATCCCCAACAGACTTCATACTTGCCCCTCTTTCCAAAACTCTTGCATTTACCTCCCTAACAACCGCATCCATAAACAAATTAAACAACCATGGAGACATCACACACCCCTGCCGCAAACCTACATTCACTGAGAACCAATCACTTTCCTCTCTTCCTACACGTACACATGCCTTACATCCTCGATAAAAACTTTTCACTGCTTCTAACAACTTTCCTCCCACACCATATATTCTTAATACCTTCCACAGAGCATCTCTATCAACTCTATCATATGCCTTCTCCAGATCCATAAATGCTACATACAAATCCATTTGCTTTTCTAAGTATTTCTCACATACATTCTTCAAAGCAAACACCTGATCCACACATCCTCTACCACTTCTGAAACCACACTGCTCTTCCCCAATCTGATGCTCTGTACATGCCTTCACCCTCTCAATCAATACCCTCCCATATAATTTACCAGGAATACTCAACAAACTTATACCTCTGTAATTTGAGCACTCACTCTTATCCCCTTTGCCTTTGTACAATGGCACTATGCACGCATTCCGCCAATCCTCAGGCACCTCACCATGAGTCATACATACATTAAATACCTTACCAACCAGTCAACAATACAGTCACCCCCTTTTTTAATAAATTCCACTGCAATACCATCCAAACCTGCTGCCTTGCCGGCTTTCATCTTCCGCAAAGCTTTCACTACCTCTTTTCTGTTTACCAAATCATTTTCCCTAACCCTCTCACTTTGCACACCACCTCGACCAAAACACCCTATATCTGACACTCTATCATCAAACACATTCAACAAACCTTCAAAATACTCACTCCATCTCCTTCTCACATCGCCACTACTTGTTATCACCTCCCCATTTGCGCCCTTCACTGAAGTTCCCATTTGCTCCCTTGTCTTACGCACTTTATTTACCTCCTTCCAGAACATCTTTTTATTCTCCCTAAAATTTAATGATACTCTCTCACCCCAACTCTCATTTGCCCTTTTTTTCACCTCTTGCACCTTTCTCTTGACCTCCTGTCTCTTTCTTTTATACATCTCCCACTCAATTGCATTTTTTCCCTGCAAAAATCGTCCAAATGCCTCTCTCTTCTCTTTCACTAATACTCTTACTTCTTCATCCCACCACTCACTACCCTTCCTAATCAACCCACCTCCCACTCTTCTCATGCCACAAGCATCTTTTGCGCAATCCATCACTGATTCCCTAAATACATCCCATTCCTCCCCCACTCCCCTTACTTCCATTGTTCTCACCTTTTTCCATTCTGTACTCAGTCTCTCCTGGTACTTCCTCACACAGGTCTCCTTCCCAAGCTCACTTACTCTCACCACCCTCTTCACCCCAACATTCACTCTTCTTTTCTGAAAACCCATACAAATCTTCACCTTAGCCTCCACAAGATAATGATCAGACATCCCTCCAGTTGCACCTCTCAGCACATTAACATCCAAAAGTCTCTCTTTCGCACGCCTGTCAATTAACACGTAATCCAATAACGCTCTCTGGCCATCTCTCCTACTTACATAAGTATACTTATGTATATCTCGCTTTTTAAACCAGGTATTCCCAATCATCAGTCCTTTTTCAGCACATAAATCTACAAGCTCTTCACCATTTCCATTTACAACACTGAACACCCCATGTATACCAATTATTCCCTCAACTGCCACATTACTCACCTTTGCATTCAAATCACCCATCACTATAACCCGGTCTCGTGCATCAAAACCACTAACACACTCAGTCAGCTGCTCCCAAAACACTTGCCTCTCATGATCTTTCTTCTCATGCCCAGGTGCATATGCACCAATAATCACCCACCTCTCTCCATCAACTTTCAGTTTTACCCATATTAATCGAGAATTTACTTTCTTACATTCTATCACATACTCCCACAACTCCTGTTTCAGGAGTATTGCTACTCCTTCCCTTGCTCTTGTCCTCTCACTAACCCCTGACTTTACTCCCCAGACATTCCCAAACCACTCTTCCCCTTTACCCTTGAGCTTCGTTTCACTCAGAGCCAAAACATCCAGGTTCCTTTCCTCAAACATACTACCTATCTCTCCTTTTTTCACATCTTGGTTACATCCACACACATTTAGGCACCCCACTCTGAGCCTTCGAGGAGGATGAGCACTCCCCGCGTGACTCCTTCTTCTGTTTCCCATTTTAGAAAGTTGATACAAGGAGGGGAGGATTTCTGGCCCCCCGCTCCCGTCCCCTTTAGTCGCTTTCTACGACACGCGAGGAACACGTGGGAAGCATTCTTTCACCCCTATCCCCAGGGATAATATACATATATATATATATACATATACACATACACACACATACACATACACACGCACATATACACACACACACACACATACATATATATACATATGAAAAATGTAAGAAACAATTTAGAAAACTGAAACTTCTAGCTTGAAATGAATGAAAAAATGAATGTCACATAATGGTTCAACCTCTGGCTATGGAAAAAGGAAATGTATAATTTATTTACACAAACGTCAATAGTAGTTCTCATCAATTTAACCACTGTATCAATAAGCTTCAATGTCTAAGCTACATTTTTTTCTCCAATTTCACTATTTTCTTGTCAAAACACTCACTCCAGTAACACAACTATAAACACTTACTTCCCCTTTAAAAAAAAAAAAAGTTCTGGGGAAGTCTGAATTAGAATTATTATAAAGAAGAAATAAAGTAACGTAGGTCGAGTAGTACGAGGCAGACTTGGCAGAGGTCCTGTGATGCTGATGATGATAAGCGTCAGATGAAGAATTACAAGGGAGAATTACAAGGCTGCCGAGCCGACGTGAAGATCCTTTAACTCCGACTGACAGAAGTCCTGATGGTTGACGTAGTAATTATACACGACATTTCAGTTCTGAGTGAGAGCACAGCCTTCCACGTCCACCCAGCTCGGTGGGCGCTTGCTTTGTGTTGTACAGTTGAAGTACAGAAACCTCAGTGACCTGCTACATCCTCAAGTTTTGTATAGGCTGACAGATGATGAATCCTTATGGAAACACCTCATTCTCGAAGAAGTCGATGTCCTTGTTCATGCCGATCTTTCTCTTGCCCTTCACGCTGCCGATGCCCAGTTTGTAGAAAAAGACTCGCGGAGACCGCCGGTGGTCGAGCTGCTTCATTGTGGGGGTCGAACGCGTGAACCTTGCAGCCGAACTCGTCCATGTCATCCTCGAAGTCCCACTCATAGTTGATGCCGAAGGAGATGACGGTGCAGTTGTGAGGCTTGAGGGCGAACCTCTCGTCCAGACACACGTACTTGATGCCGTCTGTCCTGAAGGGTCGGCTTCCGAACACTCGCAGGTCCTTGCACTGATATTCCAGGTTCCGTAAGTGACAGAAGTTATGGACCGCCGGCTGCCGGCTGGAAGTGGTAGCTGGTGGCTCTCTTAGACTTATTGAGGTAATAAGTCTTTATGTCCAGCGAGTCTACATACCTCACTGCACGGGACCAAGCCCTTGGCGTCACTCGCCTCCTGCTCGCGAGACTGCTCTTCGATGACCATCTTGACCTCCAGGGACTGTCGCGTCTCCAGGAAGGCCCGACGGTGCTTCTTGTCGGCGAAGAAGTACGACATGAGCCCCAGAAGAGTGGCGGCCGACACCAGCAGGAAGTTGGCCCCGACCTGGTCTGTGTAGCGACGGTTCCCAATGGTTGCTGCTACCTGCTGCACTACACGGGCGGCTGCACGAGATAAGACGCAACACTAGTCAAACAATGCAACACACACACACACACACACACACTTCCTCTCCTTTGCCTGATCGCTCCTCCTCTACCAACAGTCCGAGGCCGGACTGCGGTTGCTGCCCGTGGCGGTTATTGCTGTCTATATATATATATGCTGTCTATATATATATATATATATATATATATATATATATATATATATATATATATATATATATATATTCATTTATCTATTTTGATTCATTTTGCTTTGTCGCTGTCTCCCGCGTTTGCGAGGTAGCGCAAGGAAACAGACGAAAGAAATGGCCCAACCCACCCCCATACACATGTATATACATGCACGTCCACACACGCAAATATACATACCCATACATCTCAATGTACACATATATATACACACACAGACACATACATATATACCCATGCACACAATTCACACTGTCTGCCTTTATTCATTCCCATCGCCACCTCGCCACACATGGAATACCATCCCCCTCCCCCCTCATGTTGCGAGGTAGCGCTAGGAAAAGACAATAAAGGCCCCATTCGTTCACACTCAGTCTCTAGCTGTCATGCAGTAATGCCCGAAACCACAGCTCCCTTTCCACATCCAGGCCCGAAACAACTTTCCATGGTTTACCCCAGACGCTTCACATGCCCTGATTCAATCCACTGACAGCACGTCAACCCCGGTATACCACATCGATCCAATTCACTCTATTCCTTGCCCGCCTTTCACCCTCCTGCATGTTCAGGCCCCGATCACTCAAAATCTTTTTCACTCCATCTTTCCACCTCCAATTTGGTCTCCCACTTCTCGTTCCCTCCACCTCCGACACATATATCCTCTTGGTCAATCTTTCCTCACTCATTCTCTCCATGTGCCAAAACCATTTCAAAACACCCTCTTCTGCTCTCTCAACCACGCTCTTTTTATTTCCACACATCTCTCTTACCCTTACATTACTTACTCGATCAAACCACCTCACACCACACATTGTCCTCAAACATCTCATTTCCAGCACATCCACCCTCCTGCGCACAACTCTATCCATAGCCCACGCCTCGCAACCATACAACATTGTTGGAACCACTATTCCTTCAAACATACCCATTTTTGCTTTCCAAGATAATGTTCTCGACTTCCACACATTCTTCAAAGCTCCCAGGATTTTCGCCCCCTCCCCCACCCTATGATTCACTTCCGCTTCCATGGTTCCATCCGCTGCCAGATCCACTCCCAGATATCTAAAACACTTTACTTCCTCCAGTTTTTCTCCATTCAAACTTACCTTCCAATTGACTTGACCCTCAACCCTACTGTACCTAATAACCTTGCTCTTATTCACATTTACTCTTAACTTTCTTCTTTCACACACTTTACCAAACTCAGTCACCAGCTTCTGCAGTTTCTCACATGAATCAGCCAGCAGCGCTGTATCATCAGCGAACAACAACTGACTCACTTCCCAAGCTCTCTCATCCCTAACATACTTCATACTTGCCCCTCTTTCCAAAACTCTTGCATTCACTTCCCTAACAACCCCATCCATAAACAAATTAAAGAACCATGGAGACATCACACACCCCTGCCGCAAAGCTCCATTCACTGAGAACCAATCACTTTCCTCTCTTCCTACACGCACACATGCCTTACATCCTCGATAAAAAATTTTCACTGCTTCTAACAACTTGCCTCCCACACCACATATTCTTAATACCTTCCACTGAGCATCTATATCAACTCTATCATATGTCTTCTCCAGATCCATAAATGCTACATACAAATCCATTTGCTTTTCTAAGTATTTCTCACATACATTCTTCAAAGCAAACACCTGATCCACACATCCTCTACCACTTCTGAAACCACACTGCTCTTCCCCAATCTGATGCTCTGTACATGCCTTCACCCTCTCAATCAATACTCTCCCATATAATTTACCAGGAATACTCAACAAACTTATACCTCTGTAATTTCATTACTCACCTTTGTCCCCTCCCCTTTGCCTTTGTACAATGGCACTATGCACGCATTCCGCCAATCCTCAGGCACCTCACCATGAGTCATACATACATTAAATAACCTTACCAACCAGTCAACAATACAGTCACCCCCTTTTTTTAATAGATTCCACTGCAATACCATCCAAACCTGCTGCCTTGCCGGCTTTCATCTTCCGCAAAGCTTTTACTACCTCTTCTCTGTTTACCAAATCATTTTCCCTAACCCTCTCACTTTGCATACCACCTCGACCAAAACACCCTATATCTGACACTCTATCATCAAACACATTCAACAAACCTTCAAAATACTCACTCCATCTCCTCACACCACCACTACTTGTTATCACCTCCCCGTTTGCGCCCTTCACTGAAGTTCCCATTTGCTCCCTTGTCTTACGCACTTTATTTACCTCCTTCCAGAAAATCTTTTTATTCTCCCTAAAATTTAATGATACTCTCTCACCCCAACTCTCATTTGCCCTCTTTTTCACCTCTTGCACCTTTCTCTTGACCTCCTGTCTCTTTCTTTTATACATCTCCCACTCAATTGCATTTTCCCCCTGCAAAAATCGTCCAAATGCCTCTCTCTTCTCTTTCACTAATAATCTTACTTCTTCATCCCACCACTCACTACCCTTTCTAATCAACCCACCTCCCACGCTTCTCATGCCACAAGCATCTTTTGCGCACTCCATCACTGATTCCCTAAATACATCCCATTCCTCGCCCACTCCCCTTACTTCCATTGTTCTCGCCTTTTTCCATTCTGTACTCAGTCTCTCCTGGTACTTCCTCACACAGGTCTCCTTCCCAAGCTCACTTACTCTCACCACCCTCTTCACCCCAACATTCATTCTTCTTTTCTGAAAACCCATACAAATCTTCACCTTATCCTCCACAAGGTAATGATCAGACATCCCTCCAGTTGCACCTCTCAGCACATTAACATCCAAAAGTCTCTCTTTCGCGCGCCTGTCAATTAACACGTAATCCAATAACGCTCTCTGGCCATCTCCCCTACTTACATACGTATACTTATGTATATCTCGCTTTTTAAACCAGGTATTCCCAATCTCCAGTCCTTTCTCAGCACATAAATCTACAAGCTCTTCACCATTTCCATTTACAACACTGGACACCCCATGTATACCAATTATTCCCTGAACTGCCACATTACTCACCTTTGCATTCAAATCACCCATCACTATAACCCGGTCTTGTGCATCAAAACCACTAACACACTCATTCATATATATATATATATATATATATATATATATATATATATATATATATATATATATATATATATATATATATATATATATATATATATATATTTTTTTTTTTATACTTTGTCGCTGTCTCCCGCGTTTGCGAGGTAGCGCAAGGAAACAGACGAAAGAAATGGCCCAACCCACCCCCATACACATGTATATACATACGTCCACACACGCAAATATACATACCTACACAGCTTTCCATGATTTACCCCAGACGCTTCACATGCCCTGATTCAATCCACTGACAGCACGTCAACCCCGGTATACCACATCGATCCAATTCACTCTATTCCTTGCCCTCCTTTCACCCTCCTGCATGTTCAGGCCCCGATCACACAAAATCTTTTTCACTCCATCTTTCCACCTCCAATTTGGTCTCCCACTTCTCCTCTTTCCCTCCACCTCCGACACATATATCCTCTTGGTCAATCTTTCCTCACTCATTCTCTCCATGTGCCCAAACCATTTCAAAACACCCTCTTCTGCTCTCTCAACCACGCTCTTTTTATTTCCACACATCTCTCTTACCCTTACGTCACTTACTCGATCAAAACACCTCATACCACACATTGTCCTCAAACATCTCATTTCCAGCACATCCATCCTTCTGCGCACAACTCTATCCATAGCCCACGCCTCGCAACCATACAACATTGTTGGAACCACTATTCCTTCAAACATACCCATTTTTGCTTTCCGAGATAATGTTCTCGACTTCCACACATTCTTCAAGGCTCCCAGAATTTTCGCTCCCTCCCCCACCCTATGATCCACTTCCGCTTCCATGGTTCCATCCGCTGCCAGATCCACTCCGAGATATCTAAAACACTTTACTTCCTCCAGTTTTTCTCCATTCAAACTTACCTCCCAATTGACTTGACCCTCAACCCTACTGTACCTAATAACCTTGCTCTTATTCACATTTACTCTTAACTTTCTTCTTTCACACACTTTACCAAACTCAGTCACCAGCTTCTGCAGTTTCTCACATGAATCAGCCACCAGCGCTGTATCATCAGCGAACAACAACTGACTCACATACCAAGCTCTCTCATCCCCAACAGACTTCATACTTGCCCCTGTTTCCAAAACTCTTGCATTCACCTCCCTAACAGCCCCATCCATAAACAAATTAAACAACCATGGAGACATCACACACCCCTGCCGCAAACCTACATTCACTGAGAACCAATCACTTTCCTCTCTTCCTACACGTACACATCCCTTACATCCTCGATAAAAACTTTTCACTGCTTCTAACAACTTGCCTCCCACACCATATATTCTTAATACCTTCCACAGAGCATCTCTATCAACTCTATCATATGCCTTCTCCAGATCCATAAATGCTACATACAAATCCATTTGTTTTTCTAAGTATTTCTCACATACATTCTTCAGAGCAAACACCTGATCCACACATCCTCTACCACTTCTGAAACCACACTGCTCTTCCCCAATCTGATGCTCTGTACATGCCTTCACCCTCTCAATCAATACCCTCCCATATAATTTACCAGGAATACTCAACAAACTTATACCTCTGTAATTTGAGCACTCACTCTTATCCCCTTTGCCTTTGTACAATGGCACTATGCACGCATTCCGCCAATCCTCAGGCACCTCACCATGAGTCATACATACATTAAATAACCTTACCAACCAGTCAATAATACAGTCACCCCCTTTTTTAATAAATTCCACTGCAATACCATCCAAACCTGCTGCCTTGCCGGCTTTCATCTTCCGCAAAGCTTTTACTACCTCTTCTCTGTTTACCAAATCATTTTCCCTAACCCTCTCACTTTGCACACCACCTTGACCAAAACACCCTATATCTGCCACTCTATCATCAAACACATTCAACAAACCTTCTAAATACTCACTCCATCCTTGCTGTGGTTACAAGAATGTTCTTCCGCCCACCAGTGATGCTACTACGTTTGTGAATCAAGAACCATGGCAACACAAACCTCGCCAGGTGGTAGAGTGTCCCGCAGTGTATCGAGACAGACTTCCCCAGAACTTTTTTAAAGGGGAAGTAAATGTTTATAGTTGTGTTACTGGAGTGATAGTTTTCATACATGGTGCTTTGACAAGAAAATAGTGAAATTGGAAAAAATGTAGCTTAGACATTGAAGCTTATTGGTACAGTGGTTAAATTGATGAGAACTACTATTGACGTTTGTGTAAATAAATCATACATTTCCCTTTTCCATAGCCAGAGGTTGAACCATTATGTGACATTCATTTTTTCATTTCATTTGAAGCTAGAAGTTTCAGTTTTCTTAATTATTTCTTACATTTTTCATATGTATATATATGTATATGTGTTTGTGTGTGTATATGTGCGTATATATATATATATATATATATATATATATATATATATATATATATATATATATATATATATATATATATATATATATATATATATTATCCCTGGGGATAGGGGTGAAAAAATACTTACCACGCATTCCTCGCGTGTCGTAAAAGGCGACTAGAGGGGACGGGAGCGGGGGGCCAGAAATCCTCCCCTCCTTGTATTTTTTTTTTTTAACTTTCTAAAATGGGAAACAGATATATATATATATATATATATATATATATATATATATATATATATATATATATATATATATATATATATATATTTTTTTTTTTTTTTTTATACTTTGTCGCTGTCTCCCGCGTTTGCGAGGTAGCGCAAGGAAACAGACGAAAGAAATGGCCCAACCCCCCCCCCCATACACATGTATAAACATACGTCCACACACGCAAATATACATACCTACACAGCTTTCCATGGTTTACCCCAGACGCTTCACATGCCTTGATTCAATCCACTGACAGCACGTCAACCCCGGTATACCACATCGCTCCAATTCACTCCATTCCTTGCCCTCCTTTCACCCTCCTGCATGTTCAGGCCCCGATCACACAAAATCTTTTTCACTCCATCTTTCCACCTCCAATTTGGTCTCCCTCTTCTCCTTGCTCCCTCCACCTCCGACACATATATCCTCTTGGTCATTCTTTCCTCACTCATCCTCTCCATGTGCCCAAACCACTTCAAAACACCCTCTTCTGCTCTCTCAACCACGCTCTTTTTATTTCCACACATCTCTCTTACCCTTACGTTACTCACTCGATCAAACCACCTTACACCACACATTGTCCTCAAACATCTCATTTCCAGCACATCCATCCTCCTGCGCACAACTCTATCCATAGCCCACGCCTCGCAACTATACAACATTGTTGGAACCACTATTCCTTCAAACATACCCATTTTTGCTTTCCGAGTTAATGTTCTCGACTTCCACACATTCTTCAAGGCCCCCAGAATTTTCGCCCCCTCCCCCACCCTATGATCCACTTCCGCTTCCATGGTTCCATCCGCTGCCAGATCCACTCCCAGATATCTAAAACACTTCACTTCCTCCAGTTTTTCTCCATTCAAACTCACCTCCCAGTTGACTTGACCCTCAACCCTACTGTACCTAATAACCTTGCTGTTATTCACATTTACTCTTAACTTTCTTCTTCCACACACTTTACCAAACTCAGTCACCAGCTTCTGCAGTTTCTCACATGAATCAGCCACCAGCGCTGTATCATCAGCGAACAACAACTGACTCACTTCCCAAGCTCTCTCATCCCCAACAGACTTCATACTTGCCCCTCTTTCCAAAACTCTTGCATTTACCTCCCTAACAACCCCATCCATAAACAAATGAAACAACCATGGAGACATCACACACCCCTGCCGCAAACCTACATTCACTGAGAACCAATCACTTTCCTCTCTTCCTACACGTACACATGCCTTACATCCTCGATAAAAACTTTTCACTGCTTCTAACAACTTTCCTCCCAAACCATATATTCTTAATACCTTCCACAGAGCATCTCTATCAACTCTATCATATGCCTTCTCCAGATCCATAAATGCTACATACAAATCCATTTGCTTTTCTAAGTATTTCTCACATACATTCTTCAAAGCAAACACCTGATCCACATATCCTCTACCACTTCTGAAACCACACTGCTCTTCCCCAATCTGATGCTCTGTACATGCCTTCACCCTCTCAATCAATACCCTCCCATATAATTTCCCAGGAATACTCAACAAACTTATACCTCTGTAATTTGAGCACTCACTCTTATCCCCTTTGCCTTTGTACAATGGCACTATGCACGTATTCCGCCAATCCTCAGGCACCTCACCATGAGTCATACATACATTAAATAACCTTACCAACCAGTCAACAATACAGTCACCCCCTTTTTTAATAAATTCCACTGCAATACCATCCAAACCTGCTGCCTTGCCGGCTTTCATCTTCCGCAAAGCTTTCACTACCTCTTCTCTGTTTACCAAATCATTTTCCCTAACCCTCTCACTTTGCACACCACCTTGACCAAAACACCCTATATCTGCCACTCTATCATCAAACACATTCAACAAACCTTCAAAATACTCACTCCATCTCCTTCTCACATCACCACTACTTGTTATCACCTCCCCATTTGCGCCCTTCACTGAAGTTCCCATTTGCTCCCTTGTCTTACGCACTTTATTTACCTCCTTCCAGAACATCTTTTTATTCTCCCTAAAATTTAATGATACTCTCTCACCCCAACTCTCATTTGCCCTTTTTTTCACCTCTTGCACCTTTCTCTTGACCTCCAGTCTCTTTCTTTTATACATCTCCCACTCAATTGCATTTTTTCCCTGCAAAAATCGTCCAAATGTCTCTCTCTTCTCTTTCACTAATACTCTTACTTCTTCATCCCACCACTCACTACCCTTTCTAATCAACCCACCTCCCACTCTTCTCATGCCACAAGCAACTTTTGCGCAATCCATCACTGATTCCCTAAATACATCCCATTCCTCCCCCACTCCCCTTACTTCCATTGTTCTCATCTTTTTCCATTCTGTACTCAGTCTCTCCTGGTACTTCCTCACACAGGTCTCCTTCTCAAGCTCACTTACTCTCACCACCCTCTTCACCCCAACATTCACTCTTCTTTTCTGAAAACCCATACAAATCTTCACCTTAGCCTCCACAAGATAATGATCAGACATCCCTCCAGTTGCACCTCTCAGCACATTAACATCCAAAAGTCTCTCTCTCGCACGCCTGTCAATTAACACGTAATCCAATAACGCTCTCTGGCCATCTCTCCTACTTACATAAGTATACTTATGTATATCTCGCTTTTTAAACCAGGTATTCCCAATCATCAGTCCTTTTTCAGCACATAAATCTACAAGCTCTTCACCATTTCCATTTACAACACTGAACACCCCATGTATACCAATTATTCCCTCAACTGTCCCATTACTCACCTTTGCATTCAAATCACCCATCACTATAACCCGGTCTCGTGCATCAAAACCACTAACACACTCATTCAGCTGCTCCCAAAACACTTGCCTCTCTTGATCTTTCTTCTCATGCCCAGGTGCATATGCACCAATAATCACCCACCTCTCTCCATCAACTTTCAGTTTTACCCATATTAATCGAGAATTTACTTTCTTACATTCTATCACATACTCCCACAACTCCTGTTTCAGGAGTATTGCTACTCCTTCCCTTGCTCTTGTCCTCTCACTAACCCCTGACTTTACTCCCCAGACATTCCCAAACCACTCTTCCCCTTTACCCTTGAGCTTCGTTTCACTCAGAGCCAAAACATCCAGGTTCCTTTCCTCAAACATACTACCTATATCTCCTTTCTTCACATCTTGGTTACATCCACACACATTTAGGCACCCCACTCTGAGCCTTCGAGGAGGATGAGCACTCCCCGCGTGACTCCTTCTTCTGTTTCCCATTTTAGAAAGTTAATACAAGGAGGGGAGGATTTCTGGCCCCCCGCTCCCGTCCCCTCTAGTCGCTTTCTACGACACGCGAGGAATACGTGGGAAGTATTCTTTCACCCCTATCCCCAGGGATAATATACATACATATATATATATATATATATATATATATATATATATATATATATATATATATATATATATATATATATATATATATATATATCCCTGGGGATAGGGGATTAAGAATACTTCCCACGTTTTCCCTGCGTGTCGTAGAAGGCGACTAAAAGGGGAGGGAGTGGGGGGCTGGAAATCCTCCCCTCTCTTTTTTTTTTTAAATTTTCCAAAAGAAGGGTCAGAGGGGGCCAGGTGAGGATATTCCAAAAAAGGCCCAGTCCTCTGTTCCTAACGCTACCTCGCTACCGCGGGAAATGGCGAATAGTTTAAAAAAAAAAAAAAAAACATATATATATATATATATATATATATATTCATTTATTTATTCATCTACTTTGCTTTGTCGCTGTCTCCTGCGTTAGGAGGGTAGCGCAAGGAAACAGACGAAGGAATGGCCCAAGCCACCCACATACATATGTATATACATACACGTCCACACAAGCAAATATACATACCTATACATCTCAACGTATACTTGTATATATATACACACATAGACATATTCATACATACACATATACATAATTCATACTGTGCCTTTACTCATTCCCATCGCCACCCCACCACACATGAAATAACAACCCCCTCCCCCCGCATGTGCGCGAGGTAGCGCTAGGAAAAGACAACAAAGGCCACATTCGTTCACACTCAGTCTCTAGCTGTCATGTAATAATGCACCGAAACCACAGCTCCCTTTCCACATCCAGGTCCAACAGACCTTTCCATGGTTTACCCCAGACGCTTCACAAACCCTGGTTCAATCCATTGACAACACGTCGACCCCGGTATACCACATCGTTCCAATTCACTCTATTCCTTGCACGCCTTTTACCCTCCTGCATGTTCAGGCCCCGATCACTCAAAATCTTTTTCACTCCATCTTTCCACCTCCAATTTGGTCTCCCACTTCTCGTTCCCTCCACCTCTGACACATATATCCTCTTGGTCAATCTTTCCTCACTCATTCTCTCCATGTGACAAAACCATTTGAAAACACTCACTTCTGCTCTCTCAACCACACTCTTTTTATTACCACACATCTCTCTTACCATATTATTACTTACTCGATCAAACCACCTCATACCACATATTGCCCTGAAACATCTCATTTCCAGCACATCCACCCTCCTCTGCACAACTCTATCCATAGCCCACGCCTCGCACCCAAAGTTGAAATACAAAGAGGGGAGCGTTTCCAGGCCCCCGCTCCCGTCCCCTTTAGTCACATTCTACGACACGTGACGAATGCGTGGGAAGTATTCTTTCTCCCATATCCCCAGGGATATATATATATATATATATATATATATATATATATATATATATATATATATATATATATATATATATATATATATATATATATATATATTTTTTTTTTTTATACTTTGTCGCTGTCTCCCGCGTTTGCGAGGTAGCGCAAGGAAACAGACGAAAGAAATGGCCCAAACCCCCCCCCATACACATGTATATACATACGTCCACACACGCAAATATACATACCTACACAGCTTTCCATGGTTTACCCCAGACGCTTCACATGCCTTGATTCAATCCACTGACAGCACGTCAACCCCGGTATACCACATCGTTCCAATTCACTCTATTCCTTGCACGCCTTTTACCCTCCTGCATGTTCAGGCCCCGATCACTCAAAATCTTTTTCACTCCATCTTTCCACCTCCAATTTGGTCTCCCACTTCTCGTTCCCTCCACCTCTGACACATATATCCTCTTGGTCAATCTTTCCTCACTCATTCTCTCCATGTGACCAAACCATTTGAAAACACTCTCTTCTGCTCTCTCAACCACACTCTTTTTATTACCACACATCTCTCTTACCATATTATTACTTACTCGATCAAACCACCTCATACCACATATTGCCCTGAAACATCTCATTTCCAGCACATCCACCCTCCTCTGCACAACTCTATTTATACCCCACGCCTCGCACCCAAAGTTGAAATACAAGGAGGGGAGCGTTTCCAGGCCCCCGCTCCCGTCCCCTTTAGTCACATTCTACGACACGTGACGAATGCGTGGGAAGTATTCTCTCTCCCATATCCCTAGGGATATATATATATATTTATTATATTACTTTTTTATTATACTTTGTCGCTGTCTCCCGCTTTTGCGAGGTAGCGCAAGGAAACAGACGAAAGAAATGGCCCAACCCACCCCCCCCATACACATGTATATACATACGTCCACACACGCAAATATACATACCTACACAGCTTTCCATGGTTTACCCCAGACGTTTCACATGCCTTGATTCAATCCACTGACAGCACGTCAACCCCGGTATACCACATCGCTTTAATTCACTCTATTCCTTGCCCTCCTTTCACCCTCCTGCATGTTCAGGCCCCGATCACACAAAATCTTTTTCACTCCATCTTTCCACCTCCAATTTGGTCTCCCTCTTCTCCTCGTTCCCTCCACCTCCGACACATATATCCTCTTGGTCAATCTTTCCTCACTCATTCTCTCCATGTGCCCAAACCACTTCAAAACACCCTCTTCTGCTCTCTCAACCACGCTCTTTTTATTTCCACACATCTCTCTTACCCTTACGTTACTCACTCGATCAAACCACCTCACACCACACATTGTCCTCAAACATCTCATTTCCAGCACATCCATCCTCCTGCGCACAACTCTATCCATAGCCCACGCCTCGCAACCATACAACATTGTTGGAACCACTATTCCTTCAAACATACCCATTTTTGCTTTCCGAGATAATGTTCTCGACTTCCACACATTCTTCAAGGCCCCCAGAATTTTCGCCCCCTCCCCCACTCTATGATCCACTTCCGCTTCCATGGTTCCATCCGCTGCCAGATCCACTCCCAGATATCTAAAACACTTCACTTCCTCCAGTTTTTCTCCATTCAAACTCACCTCCCAATTGACTTGACCCTCAACCCTACTGTACCTAATAACCTTGCTCTTATTCACATTTACTCTTAACTTTCTTCTTTCACACACTTTACCAAACTCAGTCACCAGCTTCTGCAGTTTCTCACATGAATCAGCCACCAGCGCTGTATCATCAGCGAACAACAACTGACTCACTTCCCAAGCTCTCTCATCCCCAACAGACTTCATACTTGCCCCTCTTTCCAAAACTCTTGCATTTACCTCCCTAACAACCCCATCCATAAACAAATTAAACAACCATGGAGACATCACACACCCCTGCCGCAAACTTACATTCACTGAGAACCAATCACTTTCCTCTCTTCCTACACGTACACATGCCTTACATCCTCGATAAAAACTTTTCACTGCTTCTAACAACTTGCCTCCCACACCATATATTCTTAATACCTTCCACAGAGCATCTCTATCAACTCTATCATATGCCTTCTCCAGATCCATAAATGCTACATACAAATCCATATATATATATATATATATATGTGAGGATGAACAGCTGGGTTGGCTGTGGACCGACTTTTGCGACCGAGGTTCGACCCTGACTGGGGATCGATCCCGGGCGGGCCCGTGTGTAGGGAAACTGTGAAGACAGTTGCCTACATCAGGCACGTGCAAGGCGGGTGATATACGCTGTGCGGGATTACACGGGCGCACCACAAGCTGGGCATTTAAATTGGTGGGTTGAGAAACTTTTCTGCAGATGGAGGGGGGGGGGGGTTTCGCTCGCGTGCGCGCACTCAGACACACACACACACACACACACACACACACACTGGGGTGTGGAGCTGGGATATCAAATTCATCAAGAGAGAGAGAGAGAGAGAGAGAGAGAGAGAGAGAGAGAGAGAGAGAGAGAGAGAGAGAGAGAGAGAGAGAACAACTCAGATTCTGAAGTGCTGGAGTTCCTCGTAGTAAAGCCTTGTGTAGAAGAACAAGAACAGGGAGCCCGTGAGAGGCTTGTGGCTTACTCCTTTATGCCAGGAGGCGACGGGGAAAACCATAGTCCAGGAGGATTACAACAAATGACCCGATAAATCCCCCGAGCCCAGAGTAACGCCGTAGTAATCCCCAGACCAGAGTAACGCCGTAGTAATCCCCAGCCCAGAGTAACGCCGTAGTAATCCCCTGCCCAGAGTAACGCCGTAGTAATCCCCTGCCCAGAGTAACGCCGTAGTAATCCCCTGCCCAGAGTAACGCCGTAGTAATCCCCTGCCCAGAGTAACGCCGTAGTAATCCCCAGTCCAGAGTAACGCCGTAGTAATCCCCAGACCAGAGTAACGCCGTAGTAATCCCCAGCCCAGAGTAACGCCGTAGTAATCCCCTGCCCAGAGTAACGCCGTAGTAATCCCCTGCCCAGAGCAACGCCGTAGTAATCCCCAGACCAGAGTAACGCCGTAGTAATCCCCAGCCCAGAGTAACGCCGTAGTAATCCCCAGCCCAGAGTAACGCCGTAGTAATCCCCAGACCAGAGTAACGCCGTAGTAATCCCCTGCCCAGAGTAACGCCGTAGTAATCCCCAGTCCAGAGTAACGCCGTAGTAATCCCCAGACCAGAGTAACGCCGTAGTAATCCCCAACCCAGAGTAACGCCGTAGTAATCCCCAGACCAGAGTAACGCCGTAGTAATCCCCTGCCCAGAGTAACGCCGTAGTAATCCCCTGCCCAGAGTAACGCCGTAGTAATCCCCAGACCAGAGTAACGCCGTAGTAATCCCCAGCCCAGAGTAACGCCGTAGTAATCCCCCCAGCCCAGAGTAACGCCGTAGTAATCCCCAGACCAGAGTAACGCCGTAGTAATCCCCTGCCCAGAGTAACGCCGTAGTAATCCCCAGACCAGAGTAACGCCGTAGTAATCCCCTGCCCAGAGTAACGCCGTAGTAATCCCCTGCCCAGAGTAACGCCGTAGTAATCCCCTGCCCAGAGTAACGCCGTAGTAATCCCCTGCCCAGAGTAACGCCGTAGTAATCCCAGCCCAGAGTAACGCCGTAGTAATCCCCTGCCCAGAGTAACGCCGTAGTAATCCCCAGACCAGAGTAACGCGGTAGTAATCCCCTGCCCAGAGTAACGCCGTAGTAATCCCCCAGCCCAGAGTAACGCCGTAGTAATCCCCCCAGCCCAGAGTAACGCCGTAGTAATCCCCAGCCCAGAGTAACGCCGTAGTAATCCCCAGCCCAGAGTAACGCCGTAGTAATTCCCTGCCCAGAGTAACGCCGTAGTAATCCCCAGCCCAGAGTAACGCCGTAGTAATCCCCAGCCCAGAGTAACGCCGTAGTAATCCCCAGCCCAGAGTAACGCCGTAGTAATCCCCAGCCCAGAGTAACGCCGTAGTAATCCCCAGCCCAGAGTAACGCCGTAGTAATCCCCAGCCCAGAGTAACGCCGTAGTAATCCCCAGCCCAGAGTAACGCCGTAGTAATCCCCAGCCCAGAGTAACGCCGTAGTAATCCCCCAGCCCAGAGTAACGCCGTAGTAATCCCCCAGCCCAGAGTAACGCCGTAGTAATCCCCTAGCCCAGAGTAACGCCGTAGTAATCCCCAGCCCAGAGTAACGCCGTAGTAATCCCCAGCCCAGAGTAACGCCGTAGTAATCCCCCCAGCCCAGAGTAACGCCGTAGTAATCCCCAGCCCAGAGTAACGCCGTAGTAATCCCCCCAGCCCAGAGTAACGCCGTAGTAATCCCCAGCCCAGAGTAACGCCGTTGTAATCCCCAGCCCAGAGTAACGCCGTAGTAATCCCCAGCCCAGAGTAACGCCGTAGTAATCCCCCCGAGGATTAATGGTAGGCACGCCTCTGTGTGTGTGTGTGTGTGTGTGTGTGGTGTTTGTGTGTGTCTGTGTGTGAGTGTGTGTGTGTGTGTGTGTGTGTGTGTGTGTGTGTGTGTGTGTGTGTGTGTGTGTGTGTGTGTGTGTCCGGAGGATCGACGGATTAAAGGATTAACGTTATTGCGACAACACAGATGGTGTGGGCACAGGGGGTGGGGACTTATGGCAAAATGATTGACGTGACAACAGCACAGGTAGTGGGGAGGGAGGCCTGGATGATGCTCATGACGTACTTCATTATCAGTAAATTAACATTTTGGAAAATAGTAACAAAAATGGCGGATACTGAGATACAGTCAGATGCATATTATTTTATCTTTTTTTTTATTTTGCTTTGTCGAGGTAGCGCAAGGAAACACGAAAGAATGGCCCAACCTTCCCACATACACATGTATATACATACATGTACACACACGCAAATATACATACCTATACATGTCAACGTATACATGTATATACACACACAGACATATACATAATTCATACTGTCTGCCTTTATTCATTCCCATCGCCACCTCGCCATACATGATTATAACAACCCCCTCCCCCCCTCATGTGTGCGAGGTAGCGCTAGAAAAGACACCAAAGGCCCCATTCGTTCACACTCAGTCTCTAGCTGTCATGTAACAATGCACCGAAACCACAGCTCCCTTTCCACATCCAGGCCCCACACAACTTTCCATGGTTTACTCCAGACGCTTCACATGCCCTGGTTCAATCCATTGACAGCACGTCGACCCCGGTATACCACATCGTTCCAATTCACTCTATTCCTTGCACGCTTGCATGTTCAGGCCCCGATCACTCAAAAACTTTTTCACTCCATCTTTCCACCTCCAATTTGGTCTCCCACATCTCCTCGTTCCCTCCACCTCTGACACATATATCCTCTTGGTCAATCTTTCCTCTCTCATTCTCTTCATGTGACCAAACCATTTCAAAACACCCTCTTCTGCTCTCTCAACCACACTCTTTTGGTTACCACACAGCTCTCTTACCGTATTATTACTTACTCGATCAAACCACCTCACACCACATATTGTCCTCAAACATCTCATTTCCAGCACATCCTCCCTCCTCCGCAAAACTCTATCCATAGTCCACGCCTCACAACCATACAACGTTGTTGGAACCACTATTCCTTCAAACACCCATTTTTACTTTCCGAGATAATGTTCTCGACTTCCACACATTCTTCAAGGCTCCTAGAATTTTCGCTCCCTCCCCCACCCTATGATTCACTTCCACTTCCATGGTTCCATCCGCTGCCAGATCCACTCCAAGATATCTAAAACACTTCACTTCCTCCAACTTTTCTCCATTCAAACTTACCTCACAGTTGACTTGACCCTCAACCCTACTGTACCTAATAACCTTGCTCTTATTCACATTTACTCTTAACTTCCTTCCTTCACACACTTTACCAAACTCAGTCACCATATTCTGCAGTTTTTCGCATGAATCAGCCACCAGCGCCTTATTATCAGCGAACAACAACTGACACTTCCCAAGCTCTCTCATCCACAACAGACTGCATACTTGCCCCTCTTTCCTAAACTCTGGCATTCACCTCCCTAACAACCCGATCCATAAACAAATTAAACAACCATGGAGACATCACACACCCCTGCCGCAAACTTACATTCACTTAGAACCAATCACTTTCCTCTCTTCCTACACGTACACATGCCTTACCTCCTCGATAAAAACTTTTCACTGCTTCTAACAACTTGCCTCCTCCACCATATATTCTTAATACCTTCCACAGAGCATCTCTATCAACTCTATCATATGCCTTCTCCAGATCCATAAAAGCTAAATACAAATCCATTTGCTTTTCTAAGTATTTCTCACATACATTCTTCAAAGCAAACACCTGATCCACACATCCTCTACCACTTCTGAAACCACACTTCTCTTCCCCAATCTGATGCTCTGTACATGCCTTCACCCTCTCAATCAATACCCTCCCATATAATTTCCCAGGAATACTCAACAAACTTATACCTCTGTAATTTGAGCACTCACCTTTGTCCCCTTTGCCTTTTTACAGTGGCACTATGCAAGCATTCCGCCAATCCTCAGGCACCTCACCATGAATCATACATACATTAGATAACCTTACCAACCAGTCAACAATACAGTCACCTCCATTTTTAATAGATTCCACAGCAATACCATCCAAACCCGCTGCCTTGCCGGCTTTCATCTTGATCAACGCTTTTACTACCTCTTCTCTGTTTACCAAATCCTTTTCCCTAAGCCTCTCACTTTGTACACCAACTCGACCAAAGCACCCTATATCTGTCACTCTGTCATCAAACACATTTAACAAACCTTCAAAATACTCACTCCATCTCCTTCTCACATCACCACTACTTGTTATCACCTCCCATTAGCCCCCTTCACTGAAGTTCCCATTTGTTCCCTTATCTTACGCACTTTATTTACCTCCATCCAAAACATCTTTTTATTCTCCCTTAAAATTTAATGATACTCTCTCACCCCAACTCTCATTTGCCCTCTTTTTCAACTCTTGCACCCTTCACTTGACCTCCTCCTAAATAAAGTGCGTAAGACAAGGGAGCAAATGGGAACTTCAGTGAAGGGCGCAAATGGGGAGGTGATAACAAGTAGTGGTGATGTGAGACGGAGATGGAGTGAGTATTTTGAAGGTTTGTTGAATGTGTTTGATGATAGAGTGGCAGATATAGGGTGTTTTGGCCGATTTGGCGTGCAAAGTGAGAGAGTTAGGGAAAATGATTTGGTAAACAGAGAAGAGGTAGTAAAAGCTTTGCGGAAGATGAAAGCCGGTAAGGCAGCAGGTTTGGATGGTATTGCAGTGGAATTTATTAAAAAAGGGGGTGACTGTATTACTGACTGGTTGGTAAAGTTATTTAATGTATGTATGACTCATGGTGAGGTGCCTGAGGATTGGCGGAATGCGTGCATAGTGCCATTGTACAAAGGCAAAGGGGATAAGAGTGAGTTCTCAAATTACAGAGGTATAAGTTTGTTGAGTATTCCTGGTAAATTATATGGGAAGGTATTGATTGAGAGGGTGAAGGCATGTACAGAGCATCAGATTGGGGAAAAGCAGTGTGGTTTCAGAAGTGTAGAGGATGTGTGGATCAGGTGTTTGCTTTGAAGAATGTATGTGAGAAATACTTAGAAAAGCAAATGGATTTGTATGTAGCATTTATGGATCTGGAGAAGGCATATGATAGAGTTGATAGAGATGCTCTGTGGAAGGTTTTAAGAATGTATGGTGTGGGAGGCAAGCTGTTAGAAGCAGTGAAAAGTTTTTATCGAGGATGTAAGGGATGTGTACGTGTAGGAAGAGAGGAAAGTGATTGGTTCTCAGTGAATGTAGGTTTGCTGCAGGGGTGTGTGATGTCTCTATGGTTGTTTAATTTGTTTATTGATGGGGTTGTTAAGGAGGTGAATGCAAGAGTTTTGGAAAGAGGGGCAAGTATGAAGCCTGTTGGGGATGAGAGAGCTTGGGAAGTGAGTCAGTTGTCGTTCGCTGATGATACAGCGCTGGTGGCTGACTCATGTGAGAAACTGCAGAAGCTGGTGACTGAGTTTGGTAAAGTGTGTGAAAGAAGAAAGTTAAGGGTAAATGTGAATAAGAGCAAGGTAATTAGGTACAGTAGGGTTGAGGGTCAAGTCAATTGGGAGGTAAGTTTAAATGGAGAAAAACTGGAGGAAGTAAAGTGTTTTAGATATCTGGGAGTAGATCTGGCAGCAGATGGAACCATGGAAGCGGAAGTGGATCATAGGGTGGGGGAGGGGGCAAAAATTCTGGGAGCCTTGAAGAATGTGTGGAAGTCGAGAACATTATCTCGGAAAGCAAAAATGGGTATGTTTGAGGGAATAGTGGTTCTAACAATGTTGTATGGTTGCGAGGCGTGGGCTATGGATAGAGTTGTGCGCAGGAGGATCGATTTGCTGGAAATGAGAGTAAGTAACGTAAGGGTAAGAGAGATGTGTGGAAATAAAAAGAGCGTGGTTGAAAGAGCAGAAGAGGGTGTTTTGAAATGGTTTGGGCACATGGAGAGAATGAGTGAGGAAAGATTGACCAAGAGGATATGTGTGTCGGAGGTGGAGGGAACGAGGAGAAGTGGGAGACCAAATTGGAGGTGGAAAGATGAAGTGAAAAAGATTTTGTGTGATCGGGGCCTGAACATGCAGGAGGGTGAAAGGAGGGCAAGGAATAGAGTGAATTGGATCGATGTGGTATATCGGGGTTGACGTGCTGTCAGTGGATTGAATCAGGGCATGTGAAGCGTCTGGGGTAAACCATGGAAAGCTGTGTAGGTATGTATATTTGCGTGTGTGGACGTATGTATATACATGTGTATGGGGGTGGGTTGGGCCATTTCTTTCGTCTGTTTGCTTGGGCTACCTCGGAAACGCGGGAGACAGCGACAAAGCAAAAAAAAAAAAAAAAAAAAAAAAATATATATATATATATATATATATATATATATATATATATATATATATATATATATATATATATATATATATATATATATATATATATATATGTATATTCCTATGAGTCCACGGGGAAAATGAAACACGAAAAGTTCCCAAGTGCACTTTCGTGTAATAATCACTTTATCAGGGGAGACACAAGAGAGAAATATAACAGTCAGTTGATATACATCGAAGAGATTAAGCTAGGATGCCATTTGGTAACCATGTGATTGTCCAAATGGCGTTCTAGCTTGTCTCTTCGATGTATATCAACTGACTGTTATATTTCTCTCTTGTGTCTCCTCTGATGATGTGGTTATTACACGAAAGTGCACTTGGGAACTTTTTGTTTTTCATTTTCCCCGTGGACTCATAGGAATATCTTGATCACGCAAAAAAATCATGATGATTTCCAATATATATATATATATATATATATATATATATATATATATATATATATATATATATATATATATATATATATATATATATATATATATATATATATATATAAGTAAAGCATCCTCCTCGAAGGCTCAGAGTGGGGTGCCTAAGTGTGTGTGGATGTAACCAAGATGTGAAGACCCTTACTGGAAAAACAATCACTCTTGATGTAGAACCTTCAGACACAATTGAAAATGTGAAGGAAAATAGTGAAATTGGAGAAAAATGTAGCTTAGACATTCAAGCTTATTGATACAGTGGTTAAATTGATGAGAACTGCTACTGACGTTTGTGTAAATAAATTATACATTTCCTTTTTTCCATAGCCAGAGGTTGAACCATTATGTGACATTCATTTTTTTCATTCATTTCAAGCTAGAAGTTTCAGTTTTCTAAATTGTTTCTTACATTTTTCATAGGTATATATATGTATGTGTGTGTGTGTGTATATGTGCGTATGTGTGTGTATGTGTGTGTATGTGTATATGTATATATATATGTATATTATCCCTGGGGATAGGGGTGAAAGAATACTTCCCACGTATTCCTCGCGTGTCGTAGAAAGCGACTAGAGGGGACGGGAGCGGGGGGCCAGAAATCCTCCCCTCCTTGTATTAACTTTCTAAAATGGGAAACAGAAGAAGGAGTCACGCGGGGAGTGCTCATCCTCCTCGAAGGCTCAGAGTGGGGTGCCTAAATGTGTGTGGATGTAACCAAGATGTGAAAAAAGGAGAGATAGGTAGTATGTTTGAGGAAAGGAACCTGGATGTTTTGGCTCTGAGTGAAACGAAGCTCAAGGGTAAAGGGGAAGAGTGGTTTGGGAATGTCTGGGGAGTAAAGTCAGGGGTTAGTGAGAGGACAAGAGCAAGGGAAGGAGTAGCAATACTCCTGAAACAGGAGTTGTGGGAGTATGTGATAGAGTGTAAGAAAGTAAATTCTCGATTAATATGGGTAAAACTGAAAGTTGATGGAGAGAGGTGGGTGATTATTGGTGCATATGCACCTGGGCATGAGAAGAAAGATCAAGAGAGGCAAGTGTTTTGGGAGCAGCTGAATAAGTGTGTTAGTGGTTTTGATGCACGAGACCGGGTTATAGTGATGGGTGATTTGAATGCAAAGGTGAGTAATGTGGCAGTTGAGGGAATAATTGGTATACATGGGGTGTTCAGTGTTGTAAATGGAAATGGTGAAGAGCTTGTAGATTTATGTGCTGAAAAAGGACTGATGATTGGGAATACCTGGTTTAAAAAGCGAGATATACATAAGTATACTTATGTAAGTAGGAGAGATGGCCAGAGAGCGTTATTGGATTACGTGTTAATTGACAGGCGTGCGAAAGAGAGACTTTTGGATGTTAATGTGCTGAGAGGTGCAACTGGAGGGATGTCTGATCATTATCTTGTGGAGGCTAAGGTGAAGATTTGTATGGGTTTTCAGAAAAGAAGAGTGAATGTTGGGGTGAAGAGGGTGGTGAGAGTAAGTGAGCTTGAGAAGGAGACCTGTGTGAGGAAGTACCAGGAGAGACTGAGTACAGAATGGAAAAGGGTGAGAACAATGGAAGTAAGGGGAGTGGGGGAGGAATGGGATGTATTTAGGGAATCAGTGATGGATTGCGCAAAAGATGCTTGTGGCATGAGAAGAGTGGGAGGTGGGTTGATTAGAAAGGGTAGTGAGTGGTGGGATGAAGAAGTAAGAGTATTAGTGAAAGAGAAGAGAGAGGCATTTGGACGATTTTTGCAGGGAAAAAATGCAATTGAGTGGGAGATGTATAAAAGAAAGAGACAGGAGGTCAAGAGAAAGGTGCAAGAGGTGAAAAAAAGGGCAAATGAGAGTTGGGGTGAGAGAGTATCATTAAATTTTAGGGAGAATAAAAAGATGTTCTGGAAGGAGGTAAATAAAGTGCGTAAGACAAGGGAGCAAATGGGAACTTCAGTGAAGGGCGCAAATGGGGAGGTGATAACAAGTAGTGGTGATGTGAGAAGGATATGGAGTGATTATTTTGAAGGTTTGTTGAATGTGTTTGATGATAGAGTGGCAGATATAGGGTGTTTTGGTCGAGGTGGTGTGCAAAGTGAGAGGGTTAGGGAAAATGATTTGGTAAACAGAGAAGAGGTAGTGAAAGCTTTGCGGAAGATGAAAGCCGGCAAGGTAGCAGTGGAATTTATTAAAAAAGGGGGTGACTGTATTGTTGACTGGTTGGTAAGGTATTTAATGTATGTATGACTCATGGTGAGGTGCCTGAGGATTGGCGGAATGCGTGCATAGTGCCATTGTACAAAGGCAAAGGGGATAAGAGTGAGTGCTCAAATTACAGAGGTATAAGTTTGTTGAGTATTCCTGGTAAATTATATGGGAGGGTATTGATTGAGAGGGTGAAGGCATGTACAGAGCATCAGATTGGGAAGAGCAGTGTGGTTTCAGAAGTGGTAGAGGATGTGTGGATCAGGTGTTTGCTTTGAAGAATGTATGTGAGAAATACTTAGAAAAGCAAATGGATTTGTATGTAGCATTTATGGATCTGGAGAAGGCATATGATAGAGTTGATAGAGATGCTCTGTGGAAGGTATTAAGAATATATGGTGTGGGAGGCAAGTTGTTAGAAGCAGTGAAAAGTTTTTATCGAGGATGTAAGGCATGTGTACGTGTAGGAATAGAGGAAAGTGATTGGTTCTCAGTGAATGTAGGTTTGCGGCAGGGGTGTGTGATGTCTCCATGGTTGTTTAATTTGTTTATGGATGGGGTTGTTAGGGAGGTAAATGCAAGAGTTTTGGAAAGAGGGGCAAGTATGAAGTCTGTTGTGGATGAGAGAGCTTGGGAAGTGAGTCAGTTGTTGTTCGCTGATGATACAGCGCTGCTGGCTGATTCATGTGAGAAACTGCAGAAGCTGGTGACTGAGTTTGGTAAAGTGTGTGGAAGAAGAAAGTTAAGAGTAAATGTGAATAAGAGCAAGGTTATTAGGTACAGTAGGGTTGAGGGTCAAGTCAATTGGGAGGTGAGTTTGAATGGAGAAAAACTGGAGGAAGTGAAGTGTTTTAGATATCTGGGAGTGGATCTGGCAGCGGATGGAACCATGGAAGCGGAAGTGGATCATAGGGTGGGGGAGGGGGCGAAAATTCTGGGGGCCTTGAAGAATGTGTGGAAGTCGAGAACATTATCTCGGAAAGCAAAAATGGGTATGTTTGAAGGAATAGTGGTTCCAACAATGTTGTATGGTTGCGAGGCGTGGGCTATGGATAGAGTTGTGCGCAGGAGGATGGTTGTGCTGGAAATGAGATGTTTGAGGACAATGTGTGGTGTGAGGTGGTTTGATCGAGTGAGTAACGTAAGGGTAAGAGAGATGTGTGGAAATAAAAAGAGCGTGGTTGAGAGAGCAGAAGAGGGTGTTTTGAAGTGGTTTGGGCACATGGAGAGAATGAGTGAGGAAAGATTGACCAAGAGGATATATGTGTCGGAGGTGGAGGCAACAAGGAGAAGAGGGAGACCAAATTGGAGGTGGAAAGATGGAGTGAAAAAGATTTTGTGTGATCGGGGCCTGAACATGCAGGAGGGTGAAAGGAGGGCAAGGAATAGAGTGAATTGGATCGATGTGGTATACCGGGGTTGACGTGCTGTCAGTGGATTGAATCAAGGCATGTGAAGCGTCTGGGGTAAGCTATGGAAAGCTGTGTAGGTATGTATATTTGCGTGTGTGGACGTATGTATATACATGTGTATTGGGGGGGTTGGGCCATTTCTTTCGTCTGTTTCCTTGCGCTACCTCGCAAGCGCGGGAGACAGCGACAAAGTATAAAAAAAAAAAAAAAAAAAAATATATATATATATATATATATATATATATATATATATATATATATATATATATATATATATATTTATATATATTCCCTTGGGATAGGGGAGAAAGAATACTTCCCTCGTATTCCCTGCGTGTCGTAGAAGGCGACTAAAAGGGGAGGGAGCGGGGGGCTGGAAATCCTCCCCTCTCGTTTTTTTTTAATTTTCCAAAAGAAGGAACAGAGAATTGGGCCAGGTGAGGGTATTCCCTCAAAGGCCCAGTCCTCTGTTCTTTACACTACCTCGCTAATGCGGGAAATGGCGAATAGTTTGAAAGAAAAGAAAGAAGTATATATATATATATATATATATATATATATATATATATATATATATATATATATATATATATATATATATATATATATATATTATCCCTGGGGATAGGTGAGAAAGAATACTTCCCAAGCATTCCCCGCGTGTCGTAGAACGCCACAAAAGGGGACGGGCGCGGGGGACTGGAAACCCTCCCTTCCTTGTATTTCAGCTTTCTAAAATGGGGAAGAGAAGTCTCGCGGGGAGTGCTCATCCTCCTTGAAGGCTCATATTGGGGTGTCTAAATGTGTGTGGATTTAACCAAGATGAGAAAAAAGGAGAGATAGGTAGTATGTTTGAGGAAAGGAACCTGGATGTTTTGGCTCTGAGTGAAACGAAGCTCAAGGGTAAAGGGGAAGAGTTGTTTGGGAATGTCTTGGGAGTAAAGTCAGGGGTTAGTGAGAAGACAAGAGCAAGGGAAGGAGTAGCACTACTCCTGAAACAGGAGTGGTGGGAGTATGTGACAGAGTGTAAGAAAGTAAACTCTAAATTGATATGGTAAAACTGAAAGTGGATGGAGAGAGATGGGAGATTATTGGTGCCTGTGCACCTGGGCATGAGAAGAAAGATCATGAGAGGCAAGTGTTTTGGGAGCAGCTGAGTGAGTGTGTTAGCAGTTTTGATGCACGAAACCGGGTTATAGTGATGGGTGATTTGAATGCAAAGGCGAGTAATGTGGCATTTAAGGGAATAATTGGTGTATATGGGGTGTTCAGTGTAGTAAATGGAAATGGTAAAGAGCTTGCAGGTTTGTGTGCTTAAAAAGGACTGGTGATTGGAAATACCCGGTTTAAAAAGAGATATGCATAAGTATACGTATGTGAGTAAGAAAGATGGCCAGAGAGCGTTATTGGATTACGTGTTAATTGATAAGCGCGTGAAAGAGAGACTTTTGGATTTTAATGTGCTAAGAAGTGCAACTGGAAGAATGGCTGATCATCTTGTGGAGGCGAAGGTGAAGGTTTGTGGAGGTTTTCATAAAAGAAAAGAGAATGCTGGGGTGAAGAGTGTGGTGAGAGTAAGTGAGCTTGAAAAGAAGACTTGTTTGAGGAAGTACCAGGAGAGACTGAGTGCACAATGGGAAAAAGGTAAGAACAAAGGACGTAAGGGAAGTGGGGGAGGAATGAGATGTATTTGGGGAAGCAGTGATGGCTTGCGCAAAAGTTGCTTGTGACATCAGAAGCGTGGGAGGTGGGCAGATTAGAATGGGTAGTGAGTGGTGGGATGAAGAAGTAAGATTATTAGTAAAAGAGAAGAGAGAGGCATTTGGACGAGTTTTGCAGGGAAAAAGTGCAAATGAGTGGGAGATGTATAAAAGAAAGAGGCAGGAGGTGAAGAAAAGGTGCAAGAGGTGAAAAAGAGGGCAAATGAAAGTTGGGGTGAGAAAATATTAAATTTTATGGAAAATAACAAGATGTTTTGGAAGGAGGTAAATACAGTGCGTAAGACAAGAGAAGAAATGCGAAAATCGGTGAAGGGGGCTAATGGGGAGGTAATAACAAATAGTGGTGATGTGAGAAGGAGATGCAGTGAGCATTTTGAAGGTTTGTTGAGTGTGTTAGATGATAGAGTGGCAAATATAGGTTGTTTTCGTCGAGGTGGTGTGCGAAGTGAGAGGGAGAGGGAGAATGATTTGGTAAACAGAGATGAGGTAGTGAAAGCTTTGCGGAAGATGAAAGCCGGCAAGGCAGCTGGTTTGGATGGTATTGCAGTGGAATTTATTTAAAAAAGTGGATGACTGTGTTGTTGACTGGTTGGTGAGGATATTCAATGTATGTATGGCTCGTGGTGAAGTGCCTGAGGATTAGCGGAATGCATGCATAGTGCCATTGTACAAAGGCAAAGGGGATAAAGGTGAGTGCTCAAATTACAGAAGTATAAGTTTGTTGAGTATTCCTGGGAAATTGTATGAGAGGGTGAAAGCATGTACAGAGCATTAGATTGGGGAAGAGCAGTGTGGTTTCAGAAGTGGTAGAGGATGCATGGATCAGGTGTTTCCTTTGAAGAATGTATATGAAAAATACTTAGAAAAGCAAATGGATATGTATGTAGCATTTATGGATCTGGAGAAGGCATATGATAGAGTTAATAGAGATGCTCTGTGGAAGGTATTAAGAGTATATGGTGTGGGAAGCAAGTTGCTAGAAGCAGTGAAAAGTTTTTATCGAGGATGTAAGGCATGTGTACGAGTAGGAAAAGAGGAAAGTGATTGGTTCTCAGTGAATGTAGGTTTGCGACAGGGGTGCGTGATGTCTCCATGGTAGTTTAATTTGTTTATGGATGGGGTTGTTAGGAAGGTGAATACAGGAGTTTTGGAGAGAGGGGCAAGTATGCAGTCTGTTGTGGATGAGAGCTTTGATATGAGTCAGTTGTCGCAGATGATACATCGTTGGTGGCTGATTCGGGTGAGAAACTGCAGAAGCTGTTGGCTGAGTTTGGTAAAGTGTGTGAAAGAAGAAAGCTGAGAGTAAATGTGAATAAGAGCAAGGTTATTAGGTACAGTAGGGTTGAGGGACAAGTCAGTTGGGAGGTATATTTGAATGGAGAAAAAGTGGAGGAAGTGAAGTGTTTTAGATATCTGGGAATGTATTGGGCAGCAGATGGAACCATGGAAGCGGAAGTGAGTCAGGGTGGGGAGGGGGCGAAAGTCCTGGGAGCGTTGAAATATGTATGGAAGGCGAGAACATTATCTCGGAAAGCAGAAATGGGTATGTTTGAAGGAATAGTGGTCCCAACAACGTTATATGGTTGCGAGGCTTGGGCTATAGATAGAATTGTGCGGGTTGATGTGTTGGAAATGAGATGTTTGAGGAAAATATGTGGTGTGAGGTGGTTTGATCAAGTAATGAAAGGGTAGAAGAGATGTGTGGTAATAAAAAGAGTGTGGTTGAGAGACCAGAATAGGGTGTTTTGAAATGGTTTGGTCACATGGAGAGAATGAGTGAGGAAAGATTGACAAAGAGGATATATGTGTCAGAGGTGCAGGGAACGAGGAGAAGTGGGAGACCAAACTGGAGGTGGAAAGATGAAGTGAAAAAGATTTTGAGGGATCAAGGCCTGAACATGCAGGAGGGAGAAAGGCGTGCAAGGAATAGAGTGAATTGGAACGATGTGGTAAACCGGGGTCGACGTGCTGTCAATGGATTGAACCAGGGCATGTGAAGCGTCTGGGGAAAACCATGGAAAATCTTGTGGGGTGTGGATGTGGAAAGGGAGCTGTGGTTTCGGTGCATTATACATGTCAGCTAGAGACTAAGTGTGAACGAATGTGGCCTTTGTTGTCTTTTTCTAGCGCTACCTCACACACATTCGGGGGGAGGGGGTTTTCATATCATGTGTGGCGGGGTGGCGACGGGAATTAATAAGGGCAGACAGTATGAATTATATATATATATATATATATATATATATATATATATATATATATATATATATATATATATATATATATATATATATATATATATATAATTCATACTGTCTGCCCTTATTAATTCCCGTCGCCACCCCGCCACACATGATATGAAAACCCCCTCCCCCCGAATGTGTGTGAGGTAGTGTGAGGGGGCGAAAATTCTGGGGGCCTTGAAGAATGTGTGGAAGTCGAGAACATTATCTCGGAAAGCAAAAATGGGTATGTTTGAAGGAATAGTAGTTCCAACAATGTTGTATGGTTGTGAGGCGTGGGCTATGGATAGAGTTGTGCGCAGGAGGATGGATGTGCTGGGAATGAGATGTTTGAGGACAATGTGTGGTGTGAGGTGGTTTGATCGAGTGAGTAACGTAAGGGTAAGAGAGATGTGTGGAAATAAAAAGAGCGTGGTTGAGAGAGCAGAAGAGGGTGTTTTGAAGTGGTTTGGGCACATGGAGAGAATGAGTGAGGAAAGATTGACCAAGAGGATATATGTGTCGGAGGTGGAGGGAACGAGGAGAAGAGGGAGACCAAATTGGAGGTGGAAAGATGGAGTGAAAAAGATTTTGTGTGATCGGGGCCTGAACATGCAGGAGGGTGAAAGGAGGGCAAGGAATAGAGTGAATTGGAGCGATGTGGTATACCGGGGTTGACGTGCTGTCAGTGGATTGAATCAAGGCATGTGAAGCGTCTGGGGTAAACCATGGAAAGCTGTGTAGGTATGTATATTTGCGTGTGTGGACGTATGTATATACATGTGTATGGGGGGGGGTTGGGCCATTTCTTTCGTCTGTTTCCTTGCGCTACCTCGCAAACGCGGGAGACAGCGACAAAGTATAATAAAAAAATATAATATATATATATATATATATATATATATATATATATATATATATATATATATATATATATATATATATATATATATATATATATATATATTATCCCTGGGGATAGGGGAGAAAGAATACTTCCCACGCATTCCTCACGTGTCGTAGAAGGTGACTAAAGGGGACGGGAGCGGGGTGCCAGAAACCCTCCTCATCCTCCTCGAAGGCTCAGATTGGGGTGTCTAAATGTGTGTGGATGTAACCAAGTTGAGAAAAAAAGGAGAGATAGGTAGTATGTTTGAGGAAAGGAACCTGGATGTTTTGGCTCTGAGTGAAACGAAGCTCAAGGGTAAAGGGGAAGAGTGGTTTGGGAATGTCTTGGGAGTAAAGTCAGGGGTTAGTGAGAGGACAAGAGCAAGGGATGGAGTAGCACTACTCCTGAATCAGGAGTTGTGGGAGTATGTGATAGAGTGTAAGAAAGTAAATTCTAGATTGATATGGGTAAAACTGATGGAGAGAGATGGGTGATTATTGGTGCATATGCACCTGGGCATGAGAAGAAAGATCATGAGAGGCAAGTGTTTTGTGAGCAGCTGAATGAGTGTGTTAGTGGTTTTGATGCACGAGACCGGGTTATAGTGATGGGTGATTTGAATGCAAAGGTGAGTAATGCTACAGTTGAGGGAATAATTGGTATGCATGGAGTGTTCAGTGTTGTAAATGCAAATGGTGAAGAGCTTGTAGATTTATGTGCTGAAAAAGGACTGGTGATTGGGAATACCTGGTTTAAAAAGCGAGATATACATAAGTATACGTATGCAAGTAGGAGAGATGGCCAGAGAGCGTTATTGGATTATGTGTTAATTGATAGACGCACGAAAGAGAGACTTTTGGACGTTAATGTGCTGAGAGGTGCAACTGGAGGGATGTCTGATCATTATCTTGTGGAGGCGAAGGTGAAGATTTGTGGGGGTTTTCAGAAAAGAAGAGAGAATGTTGGGGTGAACAGAGTGGTGAGAGTAAGTGAGCTTGGGAAGGAGAGTTGTGTGAGGAAGTACCAGGAGAGACTGAGTACAGAATGGAAAATGGTGAGAACAAAGGAGGTAAGGGGAGTGGGAGAGGAATGGGATGTATTTAGGGAAACAGTGATGGCTTGCGCAAAAGATGCTTGTGGCATGAGAAGCGTGGGAGGTGGGTTGATTAGAAAAGGTAGTGAGTGGTGGGATGAAGAAGTAAGATTATTAGTGAAAGAGAAGAGAAAGGCATTTCGACGATTTTTGCAGAGAAAAAATGCAAATGAGTGGGAGAGGTATAAAAGAAAGAGGCAGGATGTCAAGAGAAAGATGCAAGAGGTGAAAAAGAGGGTAAATGAAAGTTGGGGTGAGAGAGTATCATTAAATTTCAGGGAGAATAAAAATATGTTTTGGAAGGAGGTAGATAAAGTGTGTAAGACAATGGAGCAAATGGGAACTTCAGTGAAGGGGGCTAATGGGGAGGTGATAACAAGTAGTGGTGATGTGAGAAGGAGATGGAGTGAGTATTTTGAAGGTTTGTTGAATGTGTTTGATGATAGAGTGGCAGATATAGGGTGTTTTGGTCGAGGTGGTGTGCAAAGTGACAGGGTTAGGCAAAATGATTTGGTGAATAGAGAAGAGGTAGTAAATGCTTTGCGGAAGATGAAAGCCGGCAATGCAGCAGGTTTTGATGGTATTGCAGTGGAATTTATTAAAAAAGGGGGTGACTGTATTGTTGACTGGTTGGTAACGTTATTTAATGTATGTGTGATTCTTGGTGAGGTGCCTGAGGATTGGCGGAATGCTTGCATAGTGCCATTGTACAAAGGCAAAGGGGATAAGAGTGAGTGCTCAAATTACAGAGGTATAAGTTTGTTGAGTATTCCTGTTGAATTATATGGGAGGGTATTGATTGAGAGGGTGAAGGCATGTACAGAGCATCAGATTGGGGAAGAGCAGTGTGGTTTCAGAAGTGGTAGAGGATGTGTGGATCAGGTGTTTGCTTTGAAGAATGTATGTGAGAAATACTTAGAAAAACAAATGGATTTGTATGTAGCATTTATGGATCTGGAGAAGGCATATGATAGAGTTGATAGAGATGCTCTGTGGAAGGTTTTAAGAATATATTGTGTGGGAGGCAAGTTGTTAGAAGCAGTGAAAAGTTTTTATCGAGGATGTAAGGCATGTGTACGTGTAGGAAGAGAGGAAAGTGATTGGTTCTCAGTGGATGTAGGTTTGCGGCAGTGGGTGTGATGTCTCCATGGTTGTTTAATTTGTTTATGGATGGGGTTGTTAGGGAGGTGAATGCAAGAGTTTTGGAAAGAGGGACAAGTATGCAGTCTGTTGTGGATGAGAGAGCTTGGGAAGTGAGTCAGTTGTTGTTCGCTGATGATACAGCGCTGGTGGCTGATCCATGTAAGAAACTGCAGAAGCTGGTGACTGAGTTTGGTAAAGTGTGTGAAAGAAGAAAGTTAAGAGTAAATGTGAATAAGTGCAAAGTTAGGTACAGTAGGGTTGAGGGTCAAGTCAATTGGGAGGTGAGTTTGAATGGAGAAAAATTGGAGGAAGTAAAGTGTTTAAGATATCTGGGAGTGGATCTGGCAGCGGATGGAACCATGGAAGCGAAGTGAATCATAGGGTGGGGGAGGGGTCGAAAATTCTGGGAGCCTTGAAGAATGTTTGGAGGTCGAGAACATTATCTCGGAAATCAAAAATGGGTATGTTTGAAGGAATATTGGTTCTAACAATGTTGTATGGTTGCAAGGCGTGGGCTATGGATAGAGTTGTGCGCAGGAGGGTGGATGTGCTGGAAATGAGATGTTTGAGGACAATATGTGGTGTGAGGGGGTTTGATCGAGTAAGTAATGTAAGGGTAAGAGAGATTTGTGGAAATAAAAAGAGTGTGGTTGAGAGAGCAGAAGAGGGTGTTTTGAAGTGGTCGGTCACATGGAGAAAAGGAGTGAGGAGAGATTGACCAAGAAGATATATGTGTCAGAGGTGGAGGGAACGAGGAGAACTGGGAGACCAAATTGGAGGTTTAAAGATGGAGTGAAAAAGATTTTGAGTGATCGGGGCCTGAACATGGAGGAGGGTGAAAGGCGTGCAAGGAATAGAGTGAATTGGAACGATGTGGTATACCGGGGTCGATGTGCTGTCAATGGATTGAACCAGGGCATGTGAAGCGTCTGGGGTAAACCATGGAAAGTTGTGTGGGGCCTGGATGTGGAAAGGGAGCTGTGGTTTCGGTGCATTAGTACATGACAGCTAGAGACTGAGTTTGAACGAATGGGGCCTTTGGTGTCTTTTCCTAGCGCTGCCTCGCACACATGATGGGAGAGGGAGTTGTTATTCCATGTGTTGCGAGGTGGCGATGGGAACAAATAAAGGCAGACAGTATGAATTATGTACATGTGTATATATGTATATGTCAGTGTGTGTATATATATGGGTACATTGAGATGTATAGGTATGTATATTTGCGTGTGTGGACGTGTATGTATACTTTGCGCACCACACCCTATATCTGCTACTCTATCATCAAACACGTTCAACAAACCTTCAATATATATATATATATATATATATATATATATATATATATATATATATATATATATATATATATATATATATATATATATATAGTGTCGTGTGGCACTTACAAGACAAATCTAAACAATATAAACAGAAAGGTAAATTGTACGATGTTCGAAGTGACGAGTCCGGTTTGACAGTGTCGAGTGAGGAGGATGACATGTTGTGTAAACGTAAAACTCATGTGTTGAATGCTTCATACTTAGCTGGCTGTGTTTTCACGAAAGCAGGAGTTCTGGAATGAAGGACTCACCTGGCTTACTTTACACTGTACGCTTATCCATTGTCAGAAAATAAGAAAAAAAAAAAAGAACGAGAGTTACTCTCACCTTTGAAGTAGACAAAGAGGACACTTTTGAGAAGAATTTAGAAATTGCTAATACTTCGAGAAGTGCAGTTCACGCAGTTAGAAACGTGGGGATCTCTGTACACATCAGTATTTTAGTCTGATGAGTATGTACTGGGAAGAGATTCATCATCAGTTTGTCCTCTCCTGTCATGAAGCATCACAAATCACAAATCATTTCCAGCACATCCATCCTCCTGCGCACAACTCTATCCATAGCTCACGCCTCGCAACCATATAACATTGTTAGAACCACTATTCCTTCAAACATACCCATTTTTGCTTTCCAAGATAACGTTCTCGACTTCCACACATTTTTCAACGCTCCCAGAACTTTCGCCCCCCTCCCCCACCCCATGATTCACTTCCGCTTCCATGGTTCCATCCGCTGCCAAATCCACTCCCAGATATCTAAAGCACCTCACTTCCTCCAGGTTTTCTCCATTCAAACTTACCTCCCAGTTGACTTGTCCCTCAACCCTACTGTACCTAATAACCTTGCTCTTATTCACATTTACTCTCAGCTTTCTTCTTTCACACACTTTACCGAACTCAGTCACCAGCTTCTGCAGTTTCTCACCCGAATCAGCCACCAGTGCTGTATCATCAGCGAACAACAACTGACTCACTTCCCAAGCTCTCTCATCCACAACAGACTGCATACTTGCCCCCCTTTCCAAAACTCTTGCATTCACCTCCCTAACAACCCCATCCATAAACAAATTAAACAACCATGGAGACATCACGCACCTCTGCCCCAAACCAGAATTCATTGAGCACCAATCACTTTCTTCCTACACGTACACATGCCTTACATCCTCGATAAAAACTTTTCACTGCTTCTAACAACTTACCTCCCACACAATATATTCTTAGTACCTTCGATAGAGCATCTCTATCAACTCTATCATATGCCTTCTCCATATCTATAAATACTACATACAAATCCATTTGCTTTTCTAAGTATTTTTCACATACATTCTTCAAAGCAAACACCTGATCCACACATCCTCTACCACTTCTGAAACCACACTGCTCTTCCCCAATCTGATGCTCTGTACATGCCTTCACCCTCTCAATCAATACCCTCCCATATGATTTCCCAGGAATACTCAATAAACATATACCTCTGTAATTTGAGCACTCACTCTTATCCCCTTTGCCTTTGTACAATGGCACTATGTAAGCATTCCGCCAGTACTCAGGCACCTCACCATGAGTCATACATACATTAAATAACCTTACCAACCAGTCAACAATACAGTCACCCTCTTTTTTAATAAATTCCACAGCAATATCATCCAAACCCGCTGCATTGCCGTCATTCATCTTCCACAAAGATTTTACAACCTCTTCTTTGTTTACCAAATCATTCTCCCTAACGCTCTCACTTTGCACACCACCTCGACCAAAACACCCTATATCTGCCACTTTGTCATCAAACACATTCAACAAACCTTGAAAATACTCACTCCATCTCCTTCTCACATCACCACTACTTGTTATCACCTCCGCATTAGCCTCCTTCACTGATGTTCCCATTTTTCCCCTTGTCTTACTCACTTTATTTACCTCCTTCTAAAACATCTTTTTATTCTCCCTAAATTTTAATAATACTCTCTCACCCCAACTCTCATTTGCCCTCTTTTTCACCTCTTGCACCTTTCTCTTGACCTCCTGCCTCTTTCTTTCATACATCTCCCAGTCATTTGCATTATTTCCCTGCAAAACTTGTCCAAATGCCTCTCTCTTCTCTTTCACTAATAATCTTACTTCTTCATCCCACCACTCACTACCTTTTCTAATCTGCCCACCTCCCACGCTTCTCATGCCACAAGCATCTTTTGCACAAGCCATCACTGCTTCCCCAAATACATCCCATTCATCCCCCACTCCCCTTACGTCCTATGTTCTCACCTTTTTCCATTCTGTACTCAGTCTCTCCTGGTACTTCCTCACACAAGTCTCCATCCCAAGCTCACTTGCTTTCACCACTCTTTTCACCCAAACATTCTCTCTGCTTTTCTGAAAACCTCTACAAATCTTCACGTTCGCCTCCACAAGATAATGATCAGACATCCCTGCAGTTGCACCTCTCAACACATTAACATCCAAAAGTCTCTCTTTCGCGCGCCTATCAATTAACGCATAATATAATAACGCTCTGTAGCCATCTCTCCTACTTACACACATATACTTATGTATATCTTTCTTTTTAAACCAGGTATTCCCAATCACCAGTCCTTTTTCAACACATAAATCTACAAGCTCTTCACGATTTCCACTTACAACGCTGAACACCCCATGTACACCAATTATTCCCTCAACTGCCACATTACTCACCTTTGCATTCAAATCACCCATCACTATAACCCGGTCTCGTGCATCAAAACTGCGAACACACTCATCTGCTCCCAAAACACTTGCCTCTCATGATCTTTCTTCTCATGCCCAGGTGCATATGCACCAATAATCACCCATCTCTCTCCATCCACTTTTATCCATATCAGTCTAGAGTTTACTTTCCTACACTGTCACACACACACACACACACACACACACACACACACACACACACATATATATATATATATATATATATATATATATATATATATATATATATATATATATATATATATATATATATATATATATATTCTTTTTCTTTTCTTTCGTACTATTCGCCATTTCCCCTGACAGCGAGGTAGCGTTAAGAACAGAGGACTGGGCCTTTGAGGGAATATCCTCACCTGGCCCCCTTCTCTGTTCCTTCTTTTGGGAAAAAAAAAAAAAAACGAGAGGGGAGGATTTCCAGCCCCCCCGCTCCCTTCCCTCTTAGTCGCCTTCTACGACACGCAGGGAATACACGGGAAGTATTCTTTCTCCCCTATCCCCAGGGATATATATGGGGAGATGATAACAAGTAGTTTTGACGTGAGAAGGAGATGGAGTGAGTATTTTGAAGGTTTGCTGAATGTGTTTGATGATAGAGTGGCAGATATAGGGTGTTTTGGTCGAGGTGGTGTGCAAAGTGAGGGGGTTAGGGAAAATGATTTGGTAAATAGAGAAGAGGTAGTAAAAGCTTTACGGAAGGTGAAAGCCGGCAAGGCAGCAGGTTTGGATGGTATTGCAGTGGAATTTATTAAAAAAGGGGGTGACTGTATTGTTGACTGGTTGGTAAGGTTATTTAATGTATGTATGATTCATGGTGAGGTGCCTGAGGATTGGCGGAATGCGTGCATAGTGCCATTGTACAAAGGCAAAGGGGATAAGAGTGAGTGCTCAAATTACAGAGGTATAAGTTTGTTGAGTATTCCTGGTAAATTATATGGGAGAGTATTGATTGAGAGGGTGAAGGCATGTACAGAGCATCAGATTGGGGAAGAGCAGTGTGGTTTCAAAAGTGGTAGAGGATGTGTGGATCAGGTGTTTGCTTTGAAGAATGTATGCGAGAAATACTTAGAAAAGCAAATGGATTTGTATGTAGCATTTATGGATCTGGAGAAGGCATACGATAGAGTTGATAGAGATGCTCTGTGGAAGGTATTAAGAATATATGGTGTGGGAGGCAAGTTGTTAGAAGCAGTGAAAAGTTTTTATCGAGGATGTAAGGCATGTGTACGTGTAGGAAGAGAGGAAAGTGATTGGTTCTCAGTGAATGTAGGTTTGCGGCAGGGGTGTGTGATGTCTCCATGGTTGTTTAATTTGTTTATGGATGGGGTTGTTAGGGAGGTAAATGCAAGAGTCTTGGAAAGAGGGGCAAGTATGAAGTCTGTTGGGGATGAGAGAGCTTGGGAAGTGAGTCAGTTGTTGTTCGCTGATGATACAGCGCTGGTGGCGGATTCATGTGAGAAACTGCAGAAGCTGGTGACGGAGTTTGGTAAAGTGTGTGGAAGAAGAAAGTTAAGAGTAAATGTGAATAAGAGCAAGGTTATTAGGTACAGTAGGGTTGAGGGTCAAGTCAATTGGGAGGTGAGTTTGAATGGAGAAAAACTGGAGGAAGTGAAGTGTTTTAGATATCTGGGAGTGGATCTGTCAGCGGATGGAACCATGGAAGCGGAAGTGGATCATGGGGTGGGGGAGGGGGCGAAAATTTTGGGAGCCTTGAAAAATGTGTGGAAGTCGAGAACATTATCCCGGAAAGCAAAAATGGGTATGTTTGAAGGAATAGTAGTTCCAACAATGTTGTATGGTTGCGAGGCGTGGGCTATGGATAGAGTTGTGCGCAGGAGGATGGATGTGCTGGAAATGAGATGTTTGAGGACAATGTGTGGTGTGAGGTGGTTTGATCGAGTGAGTAACGTAAGGGTAAGAGAGATGTGTGGAAATAAAAAGAGCGTGGTTGAGAGAGCAGAAGAGGGTGTTTTGAAATGGTTTGGGCACATGGAGAGAATGAGTGAGGAAAGATTGACCAAGAGGATATATGTGTCGGAGGTGGAGGGAACGAGGAGAAGAGGAAGACCAAATTGGAGGTGGAAAGATGGAGTGAAAAGGATTTTGTGTGATCGGGGCCTGAACATGCAGGAGGGTGAAAGGAGGGCAAGGAATAGAGTGAATTGGAGCGATGTGGTATACAGGGGTTGACGTGCTGTCAGTGGATTGAATCAAGGCATGTGAAGCGTCCGGGGTAAACCATGGAAAGCTGTGTAGGTATGTATATTTGCGTGTGTGGACGTGTGTATGTACATGTGTATGGGGGGGGTTGGGCCATTTCTTTCGTCTGTTTCCTTGCGCTACCTCGCAAACGCGGGAGACAGCGACAAAGTATAAAAAAAAAGAAAAAAAAATGATTCATGGTAAGGTGCCTGAGGATTGGCGGAATGCTTGCATAGTGCCATTGTACAAAGGCAAAGGGGATATGAGTGAGTGCTCAAATTACAGAGGTATAAGTTTGTTGAGTATTCCTGGTAAATTATACGATAGGGTATTGATTGAGAGGGTGAAGGCATGTACAGAGCATCAGATTGGGGAAGAGCAGTGTGGTTTCATAAGTGGTAGAGGATGTGTGGATCAGGTGTTTGCTTTGAAGAATGTATGTGAGAAATACTTAGAAAAACAAATGGATTTGTATTTAGCATTTATGGATCTGGAGAAGGCATATGATAGAGTTGATAGAGATGCTCTGTGGAAGGTTTTAAGAATGTATGGTGTGGGAGGCAAGCTGTTAGAAGCAGTGAAAAGTTTTTATCGAGGATGTAAGGCATGTGTATGTGTAGGAAGAGAGGAAAGTGATTGGTTCTCAGTGAATGTAGGTTTGCGGCAGGGGTGTGTGATGTCTCCATGGTTGTTTGATTTGTTTATGGATGGGGTTGTTAGGGAGGTGAATGCAAGAGTTTTGGAAAGAGGGACAAGTATGCAGTCTGTTGTGGATGAGAGAGCTTGGGAAGTGAGTCAGTTGTTGTTCGCTGATGATACAGCGCTGGTGGCTGATTCATGTAAGAAACTGCAGAAGCTGGTGACTGAGTTTGGTAAAGTGTGTGAAAGAAGAAAGTTAAGAGTAAATATGAATAAGAGCAAGGTTATTAGGTACAGTAGGGTTGAGGGTCAAGTCAATTGGGAGGTAAGTTTGAATGGAGAAAAACTGGAGGAAGTAAAGTGTTTAAGATATCTGGGAGTAGATCTGGCAGCAGGTGGAAATATGGAAGCGGAAGTGAATCATAGGGTGGGGAGGGGGCGGAAATTCTGGGAGCCTTGACGAATGTTTGGAAGTCGAGAACATTATCTCGGAAAGCAAAAATGGGTATGTTTGAAGGAATAGTGGTTCCAACAATATTGTATGGTTGCAAGGCGTGGGCTATGGATAGAGTTGTGCGCAGGAGGGTGGATGTGCTGGAAATGAGATGTTTGAGGACAATATGTGGTGTGAGGTGGTTTGATCGAGTAAGTAATGTAAGGGTAAGAGAGATGTGTGGAAATAAAAAGAGTGTGGTTGAGAGAGCAGAAGAGGGTGTTTTGAAATAGTTTGGTCACATGGAGAGAATGAGTGAGGAAAGATTGACCAAGAGGATATATGTGTCGGAGGTGGAGGGAACGAGGAGAAGTGGGGGACCAAATTGGAGGTGGAAAGATGAAGTGAAAAATATTTTGAGTGATCGGGGCCTGAACATGCAGGAGGGTGAAAGGCATGCAAGGAATAAAGTAAATTGGAACGATGTGGTATACCGGGGTCGACGTGTTGTCAATGGATTGCATCAGGGCATGTGAAGCGTCTGGGGGTAAACCATGGAAAGTTGTGTGGGGCCTGGATGTGGAAAGGGAGCAGTGGTTTCGGTGCATTATTACATGACAGCTAGAGACTGAGCGTGAACGAATGGGGCCTTTGGTGTCTTTTCCTAGCGCTACCTCGCACACATGAGGGGGGAGGGGGTTGTTATTCCATGTGTGGCGAGGTGGCGATGGGAACAAATAAGGGCAGACAGTATGAATTATGTACATGTGTATATATGTATATGTCTGTGTGTGTATATATATGTGTACATTGAGATGTATAGGTATGTATATTTGCGTGTGTGGACGTGTATGTATATACATGTGTATGTGGGCGGGTTGGGCCATTCTTTCGTCTGTTTCCTTGCGCTACCTCGCTAACCCGGGAGACAGCGACAAAACAATATATATATATATATATATATATATATATATATATATATATATATATATATATATATATATATATATATATATATATATACATATATATATATATATATATATATATATATATATATATATATATATATATATATATATATATATATATATATATATATATTTATTTTGCTTTGTCGCTGTCTCCCGCGTTTGCGAGGTAGCGCAAGGAAACAGACGAAAGAAATGGCCCAACCCACCCCCATACACATGTATATACACACACGTTCACACACGCAAATATACACACCTATACATCTCAATGTACACATGTATATACACACACAGACACATACATATATACCCATGCACAGAGTTCACACTGTCTGCCTTTATTCATTCCCATCGCCACCTCGTAACACATGGAATACCATCCCCCTCCCCCCTCATGTGTGCGAGGTAGCGCTAGGAAAAGACAACAAAGGCCCCAATAGTTCACATTCAGTTTCTAGCTGTCATGCAATAATGCCCGAAACCACAGCTCCCTTTCCACATCCAGGCCCTACATAACTTTCCATGGTTTACCCCAGACGCTTCACATGCCCTGATTCAACCCACTGACAGCACGTCAACCCCGGTATACCACATCGATCCAATTCACTCTATTCCTTGCCCGCCTTTCACCCTCCTGCATGTTCAGGCCCCGATCACTCAAAATCTTTTTCACTCCATCTTTCAACCTCCAATTTGGTCTCCCACTTCTCCTCGTTCCCTCCACCTCCGACACATATATCCTCTTGGTCAATCTTTCCTCACTCATTCTCTCTATGTGCCCAAACCATCTCAAAACACCCTCTTCTGCTCTCTCAACCACGCTCTTTTTATTTCCACACATCTCTCTTACCCTTACATTACTTACTCGATCAAACCACCTCACACCACAAATTGTCCTCAAACATCTCATTTCCAGCACACCCAATCTCCTGCGCACAACTCTAACCATAGCCCACGCCTCGTAACCATACAACATTGTTGGAACCACTATTCCTTCAAACATACCCATTTTTGCTTTCCGAGACAATGTTCTCGACTTCCACACATTCTTCAAAGCTCCCAGGATTTTCGCCCCCTCCCCCACCCTATGATTCACTTCCGCTTCCATGGTTCCATCTGCTGCCAGATCCACTCCCAGATACATAAAACACTTTACTTCATCCAGTTTTTCTCCATTCAAACTTACCTCCCAATTGACTTGACCCTCAACCCTACTCTACCTTATAACCTTGCTTTTATTCACATTTACTCTTAACTTTCTTGTTTCACACACTTTACCAAACTCAGTCACCAGCTTCTGCAGTTTCTCACATGAATCAGCCACCAGCGCTATAACATTAGCTAACAGCAACTGACTCACTTCCCAAGCTCTCTCATCCACAACAGACTTCATACTTGCCCCTCTTTCCAAAACTCTTGCATTCACCTCCCTAACAACCCATCCATAAACAAATTAAACAACCATGGAGACATCACACACCCCTGCCGCAAAAATGCATTCACTGAGAACCAATCACTTTCCTCTCTTCCTACACGTACACATGCCTTACATCCTCGATAAAAACTTTTCACTGCTTCTAACAACTTGCCTCCCACACCATATATTCTTAATACCTTCCACAGAGCATCTCTATCAGCTCTATCATATACCTTCTCCAGATCCATAAATGCTACATACAAATCCATTTGCTTTTCTAAGTATTTCTCACATACATTCTTCAAAGCAAACACCTGATCCACGCATCCTCTACCACTTCTGAAACCACACTGCTCTTCCCCAATCTGATGCTCTGTACATGCCTTCACCCTCTCAATCAATACCCTCCCATATAATTTACCAGGAATACTCAACAAACTTATACCTCTGTGATTTGAGCACTCACTCTTATCTCCTTTGGCTTTGTACAATGGCACTATGCACGCATTCCGCCAATCCTCAGGCACCTCACTATGAGTCATACATACATTAAATAACCTTACCAACCAGTCAACAATACAGTCACCCCATGTTTTAATAGATTCCACTCTAATACCATCCAAAGCTTCTGCCTTGCCGGCTTTCATATTCCGCAAAGCTTTTACTACCTCTTCTCTGTTTACCAAATCATTTTTCCTAACCTTCTCACTTTGCACACCACCTCGACCAAAACACCCTATATCTGCCACTTTATCATCAAACACATTCAACAAACCTTCAAAATACTCACTCCATCTCCTTCTCACATCACCACTACTTGTTATCACCTCCCCATTAGCGCCCTTCACTGAAGTTCCCATTTGCTCCCTTGTCTTACGCACTTTATTTACCTCCTTCCAGGACATCTTTTTATTCTCCATAAAATTTAATGATACTCTCTCACCCCAACTCTCATTTACCCTCTTTTTCACCTCTTGCACCTTTCTCTTGACCTCCTGTCTCCTTCTTTTATACATCTCCCACTCAATTGCATTTTTCCCCTGCAAAAATCGTCCAAATGCCTCTCTCTTCTCTTTCACTAATAATCTTACTTCTTCATCCCACCACTCACTACCCTTTCTAATCAACCCACCTCCCACGCTTCTCATGCCACAAGCATCTTTTGCGCAATCCATCACTGATTCCCTAAATACATCCCATTCCTCCTTCACTCCCCTTACTTCCATTGTTCTCACCTTTTTCCATTCTGTACTCAGTCTCTCCTGGTACTTCCTCCCAACACAAGTCTCCTTCCCAAGCTCACTTACTCTCACCACCCTCTTCACCCCAACATTCACTCTTCTTTTCTGAAAACCCATACAAATCTTCACCTTAGCCTCCACAAGATAATGATCAGACATCCCTGCAGTTGCACCTCTCAGCACATTAACATCCAAAAGTCTCTCTTTCGCGCGCCTGTCAATTAACACGTAATCTAATAACGCTCTCTGGCCATCTCTCCTACTTACATACGTATACTTATGTATATCTCGCTTTTTAAACCACGTATTCCCAATCACCACTCCTTTTTCAGCACATAAATCTACAAGCTCTTCACCATTTCCATTTGCAACACTGAACACTCCATGTATACCAATTATTCCCTCAACTGCCACATTACTCACCTTTGCATTCAAATCACCCATCACTATAACCCGGTCTTGTGCATTAAAACCACTAACACACTCATTCAGCTGCTCCCAAAACACTTGCCTCTTATGATCTTTCTTCTCATGTCCAGGTGCATATGCACCAATAATCACCCATCTCTCTCCATCAACTTTCAGTTTTGCCCATATTAATCGAGAATTTACTTTCTTACATTCTATCACATACTCCCACAACTCCTGTTTCAGGAGTACTGCTACTCCTTCCCATGCTCTTGTCCTCTGACTAACCCTTGACTTTACTCCCAAGACATTCCCAAACCACTCTTCCCCTTTACCCTTGAGCTTCGTTTCACTCAGAGCCAAAACATCCAGGTTCCTTTCCTCAAACATACTACCTATCTCTCCTTTTTTCACTTCTTGGTTACATCCACACACATTTAGACACCCCAATCTGAGCCTTCGAGGAGGATGAGCACTCCCCGCGTGACTCCTTCTGTTTCCCATATTTAGAAAGTTAAAATACAAGGAGGGGAGGATTTCTGGCCCCCAGCTCCCGTCCCCCCCCCCCTCTCTCTCTCTCTCTCTCTCTCTCTCTCTCTCTCTATATATATATATATATATATATATATATATATATATATATATATATATATATATATATATAGTTGACAGGCGCGCGAAAGAGAGACTTTTGGATGTTAATGTGCTGAGAGGTGCAACTGGAGGGATGTCTGATCATTATCTTGTGGAGGCTAAGGTGAAGATTTGTATGGGTTTTCAGAAAAGAAGAGTGAATGTTGGGGTGAAGAGGGTGGTGAGAGTAAGTGAGCTTGGGAAGGAGACTTGTGTGAGGAAGTACCAGGAGAGACTGAGTACAGAATTGAAAAAGGTGAGAACAATGGAAGTAAGGGGAGTGGGGGAGGAATGGGATGTATTTAGGGAATCAGTGATGGATTGCGCAAAAGATGCTTGTGGCATGAGAAGAGTGGGAGGTGGGTTAATTAGAAAGGGTAGTGATTGGTGGGATGAAGAAGTAAGATTATTAGTGAAAGAGAAGAGAGAGGCATTTGGACGATTTTTGCTGGGAAAAAATGCAATTGAGTGGGAGATGTATAAAAGAAAGAGACAGGAGGTCAAGAGAAAGGTGCAAGAGGTGAAAAAGAGGGCAAATGAGAATTGAGGTGAGAGAGTATCATTAAATTTTAGGGAGAATAAAAAGATGTTCTGGAAGGAGGTAAATAAAGTGCGTAAGACAAGGGAGCAAATGGGAACTTCAGTGAAGGGCGCTAATGGGGAGGTGATAACAAGTAGTGGTGATGTGAGAAGGAGATGGAGTGAGTATTTTGAAGGTCTGTTGAATGTGTTTGATGATAGAGTGGCAGATATAGGGTGTTTTGGTCGGGGTGGTGTGCAAAGTGAGAGGGTTAGGGAAAATGATTTTGTAAACAGAGAAGAGGTAGTAAAAGCTTTGCGGAATATGAAAGCCGGCAAGGCAGCAGGTTTGGATGGTATTGCAGTGGAATTTATTAAAAAAGGGGGTGACTGTATTATTGACTGGTTGGTAAGGTTATTTAATGTACGTATTACTCATGGTGAGGTGCCTGAGGATTGGCGGAATGCGTGCATAGTGCCATTGTACAAAGGCAAAGGGGATAAGAGTGAGTGCTCAAATTACAGAGGTATAAGTCTGTTGAGTATTCCTGGTAAATTATATGGGAGGGTATTGATTGAGAGGGTGAAGGCATGTACAGAGCATCAGATTGGGGAAGAGCAGTGTGGTTTCAGAAGTGGTAGAGGATGTGTGGATCAGGTGTTTGCTTTGAAGAATGTATGTGAGAAATACTTAGAAAAGCAAATGGATTTGTATGTAGCATTTATGGATCTGGAGAAGGCATATGACAGAGTTGATAGAGATGCTCTGTGGAAGGTATTAAGAATATATGGTGTGGGAGGTAAGTTGTTAGAAGAAGTGAAAAGTTTTTATCGAGGATGTAAGGCATGTGTACGTGTAGGAAGAGAGGAAAGTGATTGGTTTTCAGTGAATGTAGGTTTGCGGCAGGGGTGTGTGATGTCTCTATGGTTGTTTAATTTGTTTATGGATAGGGTTGTTAGGGAGGTGAATGCAAGAGTTTTGGAAAGAGGGGCAAGTATGAAGTCTGTTGTGGATGAGAGAGCTTGGGAAGTGAGTCAGTTGTTGTTCGCTGATGATACAGCACTTGTGGCTGATTCATGTGAGAAACTGCAGAAGCTGGTGACTGAGTTTTGTAAAGTTTGTGAAAGAAGAAAGTTAAGAGTAAATGTGAATAAGAGCAAGGTTATTAGGTACAGTAGGGTTGAGGGTCAAGTAAATTGGGAGGTAAGTTTGAATGGAGAAAAACTGGAGGAAGTAAAGTGTTTTCGATATCTGGGAGTGGATCTGCCAGCGAATGGAACCATGGAAGCGGAAGTGGATCATAGGGTGGGGGAGGGGGCGAAAATTCTGGGAGCCTTGAAGAATGTGTGGAAGTCGAGAACATTATCTCGGAAAGCAAAAATGGGTATGTTTGAAGGAATAGTGGTTCCAACAATGTTGTATGGTTGCGAGGCGTGGTCTATGGATAGATTTGTGCGCAGGAGGATGGATGTGCTGGAAATGAGATGTTTGAGGACAATATGTGGAGTGAGGTGGTTTGATCGAGTATGTAACGTAAGGGTAAGAGAGATGTGTTGAAATAAAAAAAGAGCGTGGTTGAGAGAGCAGAAGAGGGTGTTTTGAAATGGTTTGGGCACATGGAGAGAATGAGTGAGGAAAGATTGACCAAGAGGATATATGTGTCGGAGGTGGAGGGAACAAGGAGAAGTGGGAGACAAAATTGGAGGTGGAAAGATGGAGTGAAAAAGATTTTGAGTGATCGGGGCCTGAACATGCAGGAGGGTGAAAGGAGGGCAAGGAACAGAGTGAATTGGATCGATGTGGTATACCGGGGTTGACGTGCTGTCAGTGTATTGAATCAGGGCATGTGAAGCGTCTGGGGTAAACCATGGAAAGCTGTGTCGGTATGTATATTTGCGTGTGTGGACGTATGTATATACATGTGTATGGGGGTGGGTTGGGTCATTTCTTTCGTCTGTTTGCTTGGGCTACCTCGGAAACGCGGGAAACAGCGACAAAGCAAAAAAAAAAAAAAAAGATATATATATATATATATATATATATATATATATATATATATATATATATATATATATATATATATTGGAGAATGTGTGGAAGTCGAGAGCATTATCTCGGAAAGCAAAAATGGGTATGTTTGAAGGAATAGTGGTTCCAACAATGTTGTATGGTTGCGAGGCGTGGGCTATGGATAGAGTTGTGCGCAGGAGGGTGGATATGCTGGAAATGAGATGTTTGAGGACAATGTGTGGTGTGAGGTGGTTTTATCGAGTAAGTAATGTAAGGTAAGAGAGATGTGTGGAAATTAAAAGAGCGTGGTTGAGAGAGCAGAAGAGGGTGTTTTGAAATGGTTTTGGCACATGGAGGGAATGAGTGAGGAAAGATTGACCAAGAGGATATATGTGTCGGAGGTGGAGGGAACGAGGAGAAGTGGGAGACCAAATTGGAGGTGGAAAGATGGAGTGAAAAAGATTTTGAGCGATCGGAGCCTGAACATGCAGGAGGGTGAAAGGCGGGCAAGGAATAGAGTGAATTGGATCGATGTGGTATACCGGGGTTGACGTGCTGTCAGTGGATTTAATCAGGGCATGTGAATCGTCTGGGGTAAACCATGGAAAGCTGTGTGGGGCCTGGATGTGGAAAGGGAGCTGTGGTTTAGGGCATTATTGCATGACAGCTAGAGACTGAGTGTGAACGAATGAGGCCTTTGTTGTCTTTTCCTAGCGCTACCCCGCACACATGAGGGGGGAGGGGGATGGTATTCCGTGTGTGGCGAGGTGGCGATGGAATTAATGAATATGTATGTGTCTGTGTGTGTATGTATATGTGTACATTGAGATGTGTAGGTATGTATATTTGCGTGTGTGGACGTGTATGTATATGCATGTGTATTGGGGTGGGTTGGGCCATTTCTTTCGTCTGTTCCTTGCGCTACTTCGCAAACGCGGGAGACAGCGACAAAGCAAAATAAAAAAAAAATATATATATCTTGCTTCAGTAAATCTAGCTATATTTAACTCCACATAGGACTGATTATATTACAATTCATGATATAGATTCAGTTCGGAAGACAGCTGGATGATTTCGATCAGGTTGGTACTCGGCCAAACCAATGAAACGATGAGATTTTAAACTGTTAAGATTTGGTTAGTCAGTCTGTTGGTTAGTTGGTTGGTTCGTCGGTGGGATGACAGGTTGGTTAGTTGGTTGGTCTGTCGGGTGGTCGGTTGGTTGGTTGGTTGGGATGTGGGTCAGCCAGCTGCGGGGGTGCTGATCAAGTCTGCTGATGATAATGATTAACAGAAAGATCTGACCGCCTCATCCCCCCATCTCAGGTGTGTGAGGACAAAGCTCCTTACTCCCTCCCTCAGGTGTTTGAGGACAAACTTCTTCCTCCCTCCCTCAGGTGTTTGAGGACAAACTTCCCTCTCCCTCCCTCAGGTGTGTGAGGACAAACCTCCCCCTCCCTCCCTCAGGTGTGTGAGGACAAACCTCCCCCTCCCTCCCTCAGGTGTGTGAGGACAAACCTCCCCCTCCCTCCCTCAGGTGTTTGAGGACAAACTTCCCTCTCCCTCCCTCAGGTGTTTGAGGACAAACCTCCCCCTCCCTCCCTCAGGTGTGTGAGGACAAACCTCCCCCTCCCTCCCTCAGGTGTGTGAGGACAAACCTCCCCCTCCCTCCCTCAGGTGTGTGAGGACAAACCTCCCCCTCCCTCCCTCAGGTGTGTGAGGACAAACCTCCCCCTCCCTCCCTCAGGTGTGTGAGGACAAACCTCCCCCTCCCTCCCTCAGGTGTTTGAGGACAAACCTCCCCACTCCCTCCCTCAGGTGTGTGAGGACAAACCTCCCCCTCCCTCCCTCAGGTGTTTGAGGACAAACTTCCCTCTCCCTCCCTCAGGTGTGTGAGGACAAACCTCCCCCTCCCTCCCTCAGGTGTGTGAGGACAAACTTCTTCCTCCCTCCCTCAGGTGTTTGAGGACAAACTTCCCTCTCCCTCCCTCAGGTGTGTGAGGACAAACCTCCCCCTCCCTCCCTCAGGTGTTTGAGGACAAACTTCCCTCTCCCTCCCTCAGGTGTGTGAGGACAAACCTCCCCCTCCCTCCCTCAGGTGTGTGAGGACAAACCTCCCCCTCCCTCCCTCAGGTGTGTGAGGACAAACCTCCCCCTCCCTCCCTCAGGTGTTTGAGGACAAACTTCCCTCTCCCTCCCTCAGGTGTTTGAGGACAAACCTCCCCCTCCCTCCCTCAGGTGTGTGAGGACAAACCTCCCCCTCCCTCCCTCAGGTGTGTGAGGACAAACCTCCCCCTCCCTCCCTCAGGTGTGTGAGGACAAACCTCCCCCTCCCTCCCTCAGGTGTGTGAGGACAAACCTCCCCCTCCCTCCCTCAGGTGTGTGAGGACAAACCTCCCCCTCCCTCCCTCAGGTGTTTGAGGACAAACCTCCCCCTCCCTCCCTCAGGTGTGTGAGGACAAACCTCCCCCTCCCTCCCTCAGGTGTTTGAGGACAAACTTCCCTCTCCCTCCCTCAGGTGTGTGAGGACAAACCTCCCCCTCCCTCCCTCAGGTGTGTGAGGACAAACTTCTTCCTCCCTCCCTCAGGTGTTTGAGGACAAACTTCCCTCTCCCTCCCTCAGGTGTGTGAGGACAAACCTCCCCCTCCCTCCCTCAGGTGTTTGAGGACAAACTTCCCTCTCCCTCCCTCAGGTGTGTGAGGACAAACTTCCCTCTCCCTCCCTCAGGTGTGTGAGGACAAACCTCCCCCTCCCTCCCTCAGGTGTTTGAGGACAAACTTCCCTCTCCCTCCCTCAGGTGTGTGAGGATAAACTTCTTCCTCCCTCCCTCAGGTGTTTGAGGATAAACCTCCCCTTCCCTCCTTCAGATGTTGAAGGACTATCCTCCCCTTCCCTTCGTCAGGTGTTTGAGGACACCTGCTACACGACAGGCATTGTGTGTGTGGTGTGTGTGGCCCATGTCAGGGTAGGTGTGGCCCGACACACGTTCCAGCCCGGATAATGAGCGGGTCTGGCCCAGGACCCACGTTGTCCCTCATCCTGGGACAGAGGAAAGTGTGGGTTGCTCCTGGTGGTGGTTGGGGGAGGGAGGGGGGGGGGAGGTGACCGCCCCTGGGGAGAGAGAGAGAGAGAGAGAGAGAGAGAGAGAGAGAGTGGGCTGGGGGTAATCCGTTCAGCTTCTGGTGAAGGGGTGGGGGGCGATGGACAAACAGAGTGTAGGTGTTTTCTGGGGGAGACATATAGAGGGAAGGGGGGACAAGTCTCCTGAAGGGATATATATATATATATATATATATATATATATATATATATATATATATATATATATATATATATATATATATATATATATATATATATATTTTTTTTTTTTTTTTTTTTTTTTTTTTTTATACTTTGTCGCTGTCTCCCGCGTCTGCGAGGTAGCGCAAGGAAACAGACGAAAGAAATGGCCCAACCCCCCCCATACACATGTACATACACACGTCCACACACGCAAATATACATACCTACACAGCTTTCCATGGTTTACCCCGGACGCTTCACATGCCTTGATTCAATCCACTGACAGCACGTCAACCCCTGTATACCACATCGCTCCAATTCACTCTATTCCTTGCCCTCCTTTCACCCTCCTGCATGTTCAGGCCCCGATCACACAAAATCCTTTTCACTCCATCTTTCCACCTCCAATTTGGTCTCCCTCTTCTCCTCGTTCCCTCCACCTCCGACACATATATCCTCTTGGTCAATCTTTCCTCACTCATTCTCTCCATGTGCCCAAACCATTTCAAAACACCCTCTTCTGCTCTCTCAACCACGCTCTTTTTATTTCCACACATCTCTCTTACCCTTACGTTACTTACTCGATCAAACCACCTCACACCACACATTGTCCTCAAACATCTCATTTCCAGCACATCCATCCTCCTGCGCACAACTCTATCCATATCCCACGCCTCGCAACCATACAACATTGTTGGAACTACTATTCCTTCAAACATACCCATTTTTGCTTTCCGGGATAATGTTCTCGACTTCCACACATTTTTCAAGGCTCCCAAAATTTTCGCCCCCTCCCCCACCCTATGATCCACTTCCGCTTCCATGGTTCCATCCGCTGACAGATCCACTCCCAGATATCTAAAACACTTCACTTCCTCCAGTTTTTCTCCATTCAAACTCACCTCCCAATTGACTTGACCCTCAACCCTACTGTACCTAATAACCTTGCTCTTATTCACATTTACTCTTAACTTTCTTCTTCCACACACTTTACCAAACTCCGTCACCAGCTTCTGCAGTTTCTCACATGAATCCGCCACCAGCGCTGTATCATCAGCAAACAACAACTGACTCACTTCCCAAGCTCTCTCATCCCCAACAGACTTCATACTTGCCCCTCTTTCCAAGACTCTTGCATTTACCTCCCTAACAACCCCATCCATAAACAAATTAAACAACCATGGAGACATCACACACCCCTGCCGCAAACCTACATTCACTGAGAACCAATCACTTTCCTTTATATATATTTTTTTTTTTTGAACCATCGTCTGTCGCTTCATGTTTGTCTTGTGTGTATGTGTGTGTGTGTGTGTGTGTGTGTGTGTGTGTGGGAGGGGGGGGGGGCGGATGGGGATTGGGCTGTGGGAGATTCGTAAACAAAAACGATAATTGAATAAACAGTCTTTAGTAAATTCATAACTGAGGATAAAGATGTCTGGGTGATTACCTGGGTGATTAAGTGATTAGATTTGGAAGCTGGTGATTACCTGGGTAATTGATTGATTAGGATTGGAGGCTGGTGTCGACGTAATGTGGAGGGGCATTGTGCATTGTGCATTGTGCATTGTCTCTGGAGCCTGGCTGGACACTTGGCCTGGAACGCTCATTCCAGTCCCGTAGGCCAGAAAGAAAACGAAAGCAATATCCTCGAATGAGGACTGCTCATCAAGGAATGAGGACTGCCCTTCAAGGAATGAGGACTGCTCATCAAGGAATGAGGACTGCCCATCAAGGAATGAGGACTGTCCATCAAGGAATAAGGTCTGCCCATCAAGGAATGAGGACTGTCCATCAAGGAATGAGGACTGCTCATCAAGGAATGAGGACTGCTCATCAAGGAATGAGGACTGCCCATCAAGGAATGAGGACTGTCCATCAAGGAATGAGGACTGCCCATCAAGGAATGAGGACTGTCCATCAAGGAATAAGGTCTGCCCATCAGGGAATGAGGACTGTCCATCAAGGAATGAGGACTGTCCATCAAGGAATGAGGACTGTCCATCAAGGAATGAGGACTGCCCATCAAGGAATGAGGACTGTCCATCAAGGAATGAGGACTGTCCATCAAGGAATGAGGTCTGCCCATCAAGGAATGAGGACTGCCCATCAAGGAATGAGGACTGTCCATCAAGGAATGAGGACTGTCCATCAAGGAATGAGGACTGCCCATCAAGGAATGAGGACTGTCCATCAAGGAATGAGGACTGCCCATCAAGGAATGAGGACTGTCCATCAAGGAATGAGGACTGCCCATCAAGGAATGAGGACTGTCCATCAAGGAATGAGGTCTGCCCATCAAGGAATGAGGACTGTCCATCAAGGAATGAGGACTGTCCATCAAGGAATGAGGACTGCCCATCAAGGAATGAGGACTGTCCCATCAAGGAATGAGGACTGTCCATCAAGGAATGAGGTCTGCCCATCAAGGAATGAGGACTGTCCATCAAGGAATGAGGACTGTCCATCAAGGAATGAGGACTGCCCATCAAGGAATGAGGACTGTCCATCAAGGAATGAGGACTGTCCATCAAGGAATGAGGACTGCCCATCAAGGAATGAGGACTGTCCATCAAGGAATGAGGACTGTCCATCAAGGAATGAGGACTGCCCATCAAGGAATGAGGACTGTCCATCAAGGAATGAGGACTGTCCATCAAGGAATGAGGACTGCCCATCAAGGAATGAGGACTGTCCATCAAGGAATGAGGACTGCCCATCAAGGAATGAGGACTGTCCATCAAGGAATGAGGTCTGCCCATCAAGGAATGAGGACTGTCCATCAAGGAATGAGGACTGTCCATCAAGGAATGAGGACTGCCCATCAAGGAATGAGGACTGCCCATCAAGGAATGAGGACTGTCCATCAAGGAATGAGGACTGCCCATCAAGGAATGAGGACTGCCCATCAAGGAATGAGGACTGCCCATCAAGGAATGAGGACTGTCCATCAAGGAATGAGGTCTGCCCATCAAGGAATGAGGACTTTATCAATGAATGAGGACTGCCCATCAAGTAATGACGACTGCCCATCAAGGAATGAGAACCGCCCATCAAGGAGTGAAGGCTGCCCATCATGGAATGAGGACTGCCCATCAAGGAATGAGGACTGCCCATCAAGTAATGACGACTGCCCATCAAGGAATGAGGACTGCCCATCAAGGAATGAGGACTATTCATCAAGGAATGAGGACTGCCCATCAAGTAATGACGACTGCCCATCATGGAATGAGGACTGCCCATCAAGGAATGAGGACTGCCCATCAAGTAATGACGACTGCCCATCATGGAATGAGGACTGCCCATCAAGGAATGAGGACTGCCCATCAAGTAATGACGACTGCCCATCATGGAATGAGGACTGCCCATCAAGGAATGAGGACTATTCATCAAGGAGTGAGGACTGCCCATCAAGTAATGACGACTGCCCATCATGGAATGAGGACTGCCCATCAAGGAATGAGGACTGCCCATCAAGTAATGAGGACTGCCCATCATGGAATGAGGACTGCCCATCAAGGAATGAGGACTGCCCATCAAGTAATGACGACTGCCCATCATGGAATGAGGACTGCCCATCAAGGAATGAGGACTATTCATCAAGGAGTGAGGACTGCCCATCAAGTAATGACGACTGCCCATCATGGAATGAGGACTGCCCATCAAGGAATGAGGACTGCCCATCAAGTAATGAGGACTGCCCATCATGAATGAGGACTGCCCATCAGAATGAGGACTGTCCATCAATGAATGAGGACTGCCCATCTAGGAATGATGACTACCCATCAAGGAATGAGGACTGCCTGTCAAGAAATGAGGACTGCCCATCGAAATGAGGACTTCCCATCAAGGAATGAGGACTGCCTGTCAAGGAATGAGGACTGCCCATCGAAATGAGGACTTCCTATCAAGGAATGAGGACTACCCATCAAGGAATGAGGACTGCCCATCAAGGAATGAGAACTGCCCATCAAGGAATGAGGACTGCCCATCAAGGAATGAGGACTACCCATCATGGAATGAGGGCTGCCCATCATTGAATTAGGACTACCCATCAAGGAATGAGGACTGCCCATCAAGGAATTAGGACTGCCCATCAAAGAATGAGGACTGCCCGTCAAGGAATGAGGACTGCCCGTCAAGGAATGAGGACTGTCCAAGGAATGAGGACTGCCCAACATGAATTGAGGACTGCCCATCAAGGAATGAGGACTGTCCATCAAGGAATGAGGACTGCCCATCAAGGAATGAGGACTGCCCATCAAGGAATGAGGACTGTCCATCAAGGAATGAGGACTGCCCATCAAGGAATGAGGACTGCCCATCAAGGAATGAGGACTGTCCATCAAGGAATGAGGACTGCCCATCAAGGAATGAGGACTGCCCATCAAGGAATGAGGACTGCCCATCAAGGAATGAGGACTGTCCATCAAGGAATAAGGACTGTCCATCAAGGAATAAGGACTGTCCATCAAGGAATGAGGACTGCTCATCAAGGAATGAGGACTGCCCATCAAGGAATGAGGACTGTCCATCAAGGAATGAGGACTGCCCATCAAGGAATGAGGACTGCCCATCAAGGAATGAGGACTGTCCATCAAGGAATAAGGACTGTCCATCAAGGAATAAGGACTGTCCATCAAGGAATGAGGACTGTCCATCAAGGAATAAGGACTGTCCATCAAGGAATGAGGACTGCCCATCAAGGAATGAGGACTGCCCATCAAGGAATGAGGACTGTCCATCAAGGAATAAGGACTGTCCATCAAGGAATAAGGACTGTCCATCAAGGAATGAGGACTACCCATCGTGGAATGAGGACTGTCCATCAAGGAATGAGGACTACCCATCGTGGAATGAGGACTGCCCATGAAGGAATGAGGACTACCCATCAAGGAATGAGGACTACCCATCGTGGAATGAGTACTACCCATCATGGAGTGAGGACTGCCCATCATGAAAAGGTCTACTTCTACATCTACTCACTCTGGTATTTGTGGCCGTAGATGTAGAATTCACAGTCGAAGTAGGTCTCCTGCGCCCGGTAGTGCTGGCGTGGGCCCTTGATGGAGCTCTCGAGCCAGGCGCACTCGCTCGAGTTGGGCCGGTGAGAGGGTCGTCTGGCCGGCTCCTGCGTCCGGGGCCGGACCTCCAGCCCGGAACCCTCGCTGTCCGGGATGTAGCCCGGGTTGTCGATGCCTCCACCGTGTCTGCAAGCATGAGTGGAGGTCAGTGAGGCCAACTGGGCCCGGGAAGACGTAGTGTACACACCTCTGTATGTGGGCAAGGATTAGGGACGACACGGGAGTAGCTAGGTGTACACGGGATGGTTAGGGACGACACGGGAGTGGCTAGGTGTACAAGGGATGGTTAGGAACGACTCGGGAGTGGCTAGGTGTACACGGGATGGTTAGGAACGACACGGGAGTGGCTAGGTGTACAAGGGAAGATGGTAGAGGGTCAGGGAGTTGGCACAGACACACTAGACACGGTACAGGTGGAGATGATCAGCAAGTATGGACCTATGTCACAGCTGAACAGCAGCAGAGATTTCGTGTGTAATACACAGAAATACATCCTAAAGATAATTTAGTTATCTGATTCAAAGCTCATTCTAGCTATGTTGATTACACACACACACACACACACACACACACACACACACACACACACACACACACACACACACACACACACACAGGTACACTCGGCACAGTACAGACAGATGGTTACAATAGGTAATGACACAGAATTCCACATTAAGCTGGAGCGAACTCGTCCAGTGCGCCACAGGAGCAGCCTCAAGGGTTGATCCCAGGTTACCGCGACCTCTAGGCGTATTATGTAGCCACTTGACCACGGACGGGCGAACACCTATCACTGGAAAAGTGGTTAGCCCATCCACCTACCATTCTCTGTAGCCGTTTCCTGTGTTAACCAGGTAGCGCCAGGAACAGGCTAAGAAAGGCCACGTTCGTTCACATCCATTCTCTAGCTGTCATGTGTAATGCATCGAAACCACAGCTCCCTATCCAGATCCAGACCCCACACGCCTTTCCATGGTTTGCCTAGGACAGGACAGCACTTGGTCCCCAGCACTCCCTCCACCCTTCTGCATTTTCGGGCACTCAAAATCTTTTTCACCTCCACCTTCCGACTCCAATTTGGTCCCTTTCTTCTTGATCCCTCCTCCTCTGACACATATATCCTCTTTGTCAACCTCTTCTCATTTCATGTGTCCAAACCATTAAATCGTTGCAGCACACCTTGTTCTGCCCTCTCAACGACTTTTTTCATATTACCACACATCTCTCTCTTACCCTTTTGTTACTTGTTCGATTAATCCACCTCACACCACATATTGTCCTCAAATATTTCACATCCAGCACCTCCACCCTCCTTCGCACAGGATCATCCGCAGCCCATGCCTCGCATACATTCAGTATCGTTCGGACTATTTTACCTTAAAACATAATAGTATCCACCCTCCCAGATAACGACCTCTTTTTCCTCACCTTCCTTAATGCTCCCAGAACCTTCGCCCCCTCATCCACCCTATGACTCACTTCCGCTTCTATGGTTCATTTCAACTACCATATCCACTCCCAGTTATCTAGAATACTTTACTTCGTCCAAATTTTCTCCTTTCAAACGTACACCCAAAGTAACCTGTCCCTCTGTCCTGCTAAACCTAGGAGCCTTAATCTTATTCACATTTACTGTCAACTTCCTCTTTTCATACACTGTCTGACACCAGTGCTGTATCATCAGCAAACAACTGATTCGCTTCCCAGGCCCCTTCACTACTTACAGATTACATACTCGCCCCTCTCACCAAAACTCTCGTATTTACCTTCCTCACCACCCCATCTGTAAACAAATTAAAACCTATGGTGACATCACACACCCCTGTCGTAGACCAACCTTTAATTGGAACCATTCACCCTCCTCTTTTCCTACTTCTACACGTTCCTTACACCCTTGATAAAAACGTCTCTGCTTTTAGCAGCTTACCTCCCACACAGTATATTCTTATGGCCTTCCACAAAGCATCTCTATTACCCCTAACATATGCCTTTTCCAAATCCACAAATATGAAATATACATCCATCTGCTTCTTTAAAGTATTTCTCACATACATTCTTCAAAGCATACACCTGATCCACACATCCTCTACCACTTCTGAAACCACACTACTCTTCCCCAGTCTGATGCTCTGTACATGCCTTCACCCTCTCAATCATTACCCACCCATACAATTTTCCGGAAATACTCAACAAACTCTATACCTCTGTAGTTTGAACACTCACCTTTATCCCTATTGCCTTTATATGATGGCATTATACATACATTCCGCCAATCCTCAGGCACTTCACCATGATCCAAAATCCTTACTTACCAATCAACAGCAGTCACCCTCCTTCTTGATAGCTTCAGCAGTAAAACCATCCACTCCAACCGCCTTGCCACATCTCATCTTCGTAAGGCTTCCACCACCTCTTCTTTCTCTTCACCAAACCACTCGTCATGACTAAGTATAACACCCCGACCCAAACAACCTACATCTGCCACCCTTTCATCAAACACATTCAGCAGGCCATCATGATACTCACTACACCTCCTCCATACTTCATAACTACCTATTGTCACTTCCCTTTTTGCCCCTTCACCGATGTCCCCATTTGTTTTCTTGTTTTTCGCACATCATTTACCTCCTTCCAAAACATCATATTCCTAAGCCTTAAAGGTACTCTCTCACCCCAACTCTCATTTGCCCTCTTTCTCAACCCCTGCACCATCCGCTTGACCTTCCGTTTTCTCTTATACATCTTCCAGTCATTTGCATTCCTACCTTGTAAGTATTGCTCAGAAGGCTCTCTTTTTGCTTTCACGAACAACTTCACTTCTTCATCCCACCACTAACTCCCCTTTCTAATCAAACCACCTCCCACCTTTCTTCTGCCAAAAGCATCTTTTGCTCAAGCCATCACTGCTTCCCTAAATACATCCCATTCCTCCCCCACTCCCATTACGTCCTTAGTTCTCACCTTTTTCCATTCTGCACTCAGTCTCTCCTGATACTTCGTCACACAAGTCTCCTTTCCAAGCTCACTTATTCTCACCACTCTCTTGTCACCGATTTTATTTCATCTTTTCGTATAACCACAAATTTCATTTCCCCGCTTCTGAATTGTAGCGCACCCTTATATTAGAAAGCTAATAAAAGTTAGAACAAAATTATATATATATATATATATATATATATATATATATATATATATATATATATATATATATATATATATATATATATATATATATATATATATTATATCATGGTAGAAAACTAGTAAAAGTTAGAAGAGAAATTGATGCTGATATGAAAACGTGGATTCCATTTTCTGCCTTCCTTCGCCACAATTATCTCCACATCATTGCTCGCTGGTGCACCTGTGTTCGAGGGCAATAATTAAACTTCCGTTCTTATACCAGAGCCATCCTCTGGAAATTGGGTGGCCTCGCTTAATAGGATTTTATGACAGGTATCAAATGTGGAGACGAAACGAGAGAGTGGACGTGTGTACGTACCTGAGCACTCCTTACTATTTGTCTTGTATATATATATATATATATATATATATATATATATATATATATATATATATATATATATATATATATATATATATATATGTATATATATATATTTTTTTTTTTGCTATCTCCCGCGTTTGCGAGGTAGCGCAAGGAAACAGACGAAAGAAATGGCCCAACCCACCCCCATACACATGTATATACATACGTCCACACACGCAAATATACATACCTACACAGCTTTCCATGGTTCACCCCAGACGCTTCACATGCCCTGATTCAATCCACTGGCAGCACGTCAACCCCGGTATACCACATCGATCCAATTCACTCTATTCCTTGCCCTCCTTTCGTCCTCCTGCATGTTCAGGCCCCGATCACACAAAATCTTTTTCACTCCATCTTTCCACCTCCAATTTGGTCTCCCACTTCTCCTCGTTCCCTCCACCTCCGACACATATATCCTCTTGGTCAATCTTTCCTCACTCATTCTCTCCACCCTCTTCTGCTCTCTCAACCACGCTCTTTTTATTTCCACACATCTCTCTTACCCTTACGTTACTTACTCGATCAAACCACCTCACACCACACATTGTCCTCAAACATCTCATTTCCAGCACATCCATCCTCCTGCGCACAACTCTAGCCATAGCCCACGCCTCGCAACCATACAACATTGTTGGCACCACTATTCCTTCAAACATAGCCATTTTTGATTTCCGAGATAATGTTCTCGACTTCCACACATTCTTCAAGGCTCCCAGGATTTTCGCCCCCTCCCCCACCCTATGATCCACTTCCGCTTCCATGGTTCCATCCGCTGCCAGATCCACTCCCAGATATCTAAAACACTTTACTTCCTCCAGTTTTTCTCCATTCAAACTTACCTCCCAATTGACTTGACCCTCAACCCTACTGTACCTAATTACCTTGCTCTTATTCACATTTACTCTTAACTTTCTTCTTTCACACACTTTACCAAACTCAGTCACCAGCTTCTGCAGTTTCTCACATGAATCAGCCACCAGCGCTGTATCATCAGCGAACAACAACTGACTCACTTCCCAAGCTCTCTCATCCCCAACAGACTTCATACTTGCCCCTCTTTCCAAAACTCTTGCATTCACCTCCCTAACAACCCCATCCATAAACAAATTAAACAACCATGGAGACATCACACACAACTGCCACAAACCTACATTCACTGAGAACCAATCACTTTCCTCTCTTCCTACACGTACACATGCCTTACATCCTCGATAAAAACTTTTCACTGCTTCTAACAACTTGCCTCCCACACCATATATTCTTAATACCTTCCACAGAGCATCTCTATCAACTCTATCATATGCCTTCTCCAGATCCATAAATGCTACATACAAATCCATTTGCTTTTCTAAGTATTTCTCACATACATTCTTCAAAGCAAACACCTGATCCACACATCCTCTACCACTTCTGAAACCACACTGCTCTTCCCCAATCTGATGCTCTGTACATGCCTTCACCCTCACAATCAATACCCTCCCATATAATTTACCAGGAATACTCAACAAACTTATACCTCTGTAATTTGAGCACTCACTCTTATCCCCTTTGCCTTTGTACAATGGCACTATGCACGCATTCCGCCAATCTTCAGGCACCTCACCATGAGTCATACATATATTAAATAACCTTACCAACCAGTCAATAATTCAGTCACCCCCTTTTTTGATAAATTCCACTGCAATACCATCCAAACCTGCTGCCTTGCCGGCTTTCATCTTCCGCAAAGCTTTTACTACCTCTTCTCTGTTTACCAAATCATTTTCCCTAACCCTCTCACTTTGCACACCACCTCGACCAAAACACTCTATATCTGCCACTCTATCATCAAACACATTCAACAAACCTTCAAAATACTCACTCCATCTCCTTCTCACATCACCACTACTTGTTATCACCTCCCCATTAGCGCCCTTCACTGAAGTTCCCATTTGCTCCCTTGTCTTACGCACTTTATTTACCTCCTTCCAGAACATCTTTTTATTCTCCCTAAAATTTAATGATACTCTCTCACCTCAACTCTCATTTGCCCTCTTTTTAACCTCTTGCACCTTTCTCTTGACCCCCTGTTTCTTTCTTTTATACATCTCCCAGTCATTTCCATTATTTCCCTGCAAAAATCGTCCAAATGCCTCTCTCTTCTCTTTCACTAATAATCTTACTTCTTCATCCCACCACTGTATATATATATAGTTTATTTAGCTTTGTCGCTGTCTCCCGCGTTAGCGAGGTAGCGAAAGGAAACACGAAAGAATGGCCCAACCCCCCCACATACACATGTATACACATACACGTCCACACACGCAAATATACATACCTATACATCTCAAGGTATACATATATATACACACACAGACATATACATATATACACATGTACATAAGTCATACTATCTGCCTTTATTCATTCCCATCGCCACCCCACCACACATGAAATAAAGACCCCCTTCCCCCTCATGTGCGCGATGTAGCGCTAGGAAAAGACAACAAAGGCCACATTCGTTCACACTCAGTCTCTAGCTGTCATGTAATAATGCACCGAAACCACCAGCTCCCTTTCCACATCCAGGCCCCACAGAACTCTCCATGGTTTACACCAGACGCTTCACATGCCTTGGTTCAATCCATTGACAACACGTCGACCCCGGTATACCACATCGTTCCAATTCACTCTATTCCTTGCTCGCCTTTCACCCTCCTGCATGTTCAGGCCCCGATCACTCAAAATCTTTATCACTCCATCATCCCACCTCCGATTTGGTCTTCAACTTCTCCTCGTTCCCTCCACCTCTTGACACATATATTCTCTTGGTCAATCTTTCCTCACTCATTCTCTCCATGTGACCAAAGCATCTCAAAACACCCTCTTCTGCTCTCTCAACCACACTCTTTTTATTACCACACATCTCTCTTACCCTTTCATTACTTACTCGATCAACCACCTCACACCACATATTGTCCTCAAGCATCTCATTTCCAGCACATCCACTCTCCTCCGCACAACTCTATCTATAGCCCACGCCTCGCAACCATATAACATTGTTGCAACCATTATTCTTTCAAACATATCCATTTTTGCTATCCGAGATAATGTTCTCGACTTCCACACATTCTTCAACGCTCCCAGAACTTTCGCCCCCTCCCCCACCCTATGATTCACCTCCGCTTGCATGGTTCCATCCGCTGCCAAATCCACTCCCAGATATCTAAAACACTTCACTTCCTCCAGTTTTTCTCCATTCAAACTTACCTCCCAATTGACTTGTCCCTCAACCCTACTGTGCCTAATAACGTTGCTCTTATTCACATTTCCTCTCAGCTTTCTTCTTTCACACACTTTACCAAACTCAGTCACCAGCTTCTGCAGTTTCTCACTCGAATCCACCACCAGCGTTGTATCATCAGCGAACAACAACTGACTCACTTCCCAAGCTCTCTCATCCGCAACAGACTGCGCACTTGCCCCTCTTTCCAAAACTCTTGCATTCACCTCCCTAACAACCCCATCCATAAACAAATTAAACAACTATGGAGACATTACACACCCCTGCCGCAAACCTACATTCACTGAGAACCAATCACTTTCCTCTCTTCCTACACGTACACATGCCTTACATCCTCGATAAAAACTTTTCACTGCTTCTAACAACTTGCCTCCCACACCATGTATTCTTAGTACCTTCCACAGAGCATCTCTATCAACTCTATCATATGCCTTCTCCAGATCCATAAATGCTACATACAAATCCATTTGCTTTTCTAAGTATTTCTCACATACATTCTTCAAAGCAAACACCTGATCCACACATCCTCTACCACTTCTGAAACCACACTGCTCTTCCCCAATCTGATGCTCTGTACATGCCTTCACCCTCTCAATCAATACCCTTCCATATAAGTTCCTAAGAATACTCAACCATCTTATACCTCTGTAATTTGAGCACTCACTCTTATCCCCTTTGCCTTTGTACGATGGCACTATGCACGCATTCCGCCACTCCTCAGGCACCTCACCATGAATCATACATACATTAAATAACCTTACCAACCAGTCAACAATACAGTCAACCCGCTTTTGTTTTTTTTTAATAAATTCCACTGCAATACCATCCAAACCTGCTGCCTTGCCGGCTTTCCTCTTCCGCAAAGCTTTTACTACCTCTTCTCTGTTTACCAAATCATTTTCCCTAACCCTCTCACTTTGCACACCACCTCGACCAAAACACCGTATATCTGCCACTCTATCATCAAACACATTCAACAAACCTTCAAAATACTCACTCCATCTCCTCCTCACATTACCACTACTTGTTATCATCTCCCCATTAGCCCCCTTCACTGAAGTTCCCATTTGCTCCCTTGTCTTACGCACTTTATTTAACTCTTTTCAAAACATCTTTTTATTCTCCCTAAAATTTAATGATAGTGTCTCACCCCAACTCTCATTTGCCCTCTTTTTCACGTCTTGCTCCTTTCTCTTGACCTCCTGCCTCTTTCTTTTATACATCTCCCAGTCATTTCCATTATTTCCCTGCAAAAATCGTCCAAATGCCTCTCTCTTCTCTTTCATTAATAATCTTACTTCTTCATCCCACCACTCACTACCTTTCTAATATATGTATATATATTATCCCTGGGGATACGGGAGAAAGAATACTTCCCACGTATTCCCTGCGTGTCGTAGAAGGCGACTAAAAGGGAGGGAGTGGGGTGCTGGAAATCCTCCCCTCCAGTTTTTACTTTTCCAAAAGAAGGATCAGAGAAGGGGGCCAAGTGAGGATGGTCCCTCTTGGGCTCAGTCCTCTGTTCTCAATGCTACCCCGTTTATGCGGGAAATGGCGAATATGTTTGGAAAAAGATATATCTTTAGTATAATATATGAATGTACATATACATAACCCCAGCCTAAGAGTGGTTCCCTTTTGTTGGCCAACCCCACGGAGAGGATGACAACCTTGGATGGGTGTGGGCCAATTGCCGTGCTCAGAATTTGAACCCATGCGACTCTGACCCCCAGGCTGGCCGGTGCTGATCTGTTGTCAGTAACGCAAACCACTGAGGCCCGTGTGTGTGTGTGTGTGTGTGTGTGTGTGTGTGTATGTGTGTGTGTGTGTGTGTGTGTGTGTGTGGTGTGTGTGTGTGTATGTGTGTGTGTGTGTGTGTGTGTGTGTGTGTGTGTGTGTGTGTGTGTGTGTGTGTGTGTGTGTGTGTGTGTGTGTATGTGTGTGTGTGTGTGTGTGTGTGTGTGTGTGTGTGTGTGTGTGTGTGTGTGTGTGTGTGTGTGTGTGTGTGGTGTGTGTGTGTGTATGTGTGTGTGTGTGTGTGTGTGTGTGTGTGTGTGTGTGTGTGTGTGTGTGTGTGTGTGTGTGTGTGTGTATGTGTGTGTGTGTGTGTGTGTGTGTGTGTGTGTGTGTGTGTGTATGTGTGTGTGTGTATGTGTGTGTGTGTGTGTGTGTGTGTGTGTGTGTGTGTGTGTGTGTGTGTGTGTGTGTGTGTGTGTTTCCTGGCGCACTGTTCCCTGGCCCAACGTTTCCTGGCCCAATGTGTCCTGGCCTGATGTTTCCTGGCCCAGTGTTCACTAGCCCAGTGTTTCCTGGCCCAGTGTTTCCTTGCCCAATGTTTCCTGGCTCAGTGTTTCCTGGCCCAATGTTTCCTGGCCCGGTGTTTCCTGGCCCAGTGTTTCCTGGCCCAGTGTTTCTTGGCCCAATGTTACCTGTCCTAATGTTTCCTGGCCCAATGTTTCCTGGCCCAATGTTTCCTGGCTCAGTGTTTCCTGGCCCAATGTTTCCTGGCCCGGTGTTTCCTGGCCCAGTGTTTCCTGGCCAGTTTTTTCCTGGCCCGTGTTCCTGGCCCAGGTTTCCCCATTTCCTTGCTATTTTCTGGCCCATGTTCCTGGCCTTTTTTCCGGGGCCAAATTTTTTCCCGGCCCCAATGTTTCCTGGCCATTTTTTTCCCTGCCCTGTTTCCTGGCCAATGTTTCCTGGCCCATGTTTCCGGGGCCAATGTTCCGGGCCATGTTTTCCGGGCCCATTTTTCCCTCCCCATGTTTCCTGGCCATTTTTCCCGGGCCCCAGGTTTCCTGGCCCAAGTTTTCTCCCCCAATGTTTCCGGGCCCCAAAATGTTCCCTGCCCTGTTTCCGGGCCCCATTTTCCCCCCAATTTTTCCCTTATGTTCCTGGCCCATGTTTCCGGGGCCCTGTTTCCGGGCCCATGTTCGGCCCAGTGTTTCTTGCCCAAGTTCCTCCTTAGGTTTCCTGGCCCATTTTCCTGGCCCAATGTTTTTTCTTCTCCCAAATGTTTCCGGGCCGTTTTTCCTGCCCGTGTTTTTGGGCCCAGTGTTTCCGGGCCCAGGTTCCTGGCCATGTTTCCGGGCCCCCATTTTTTTCCTGGCCCATGTTTCCTGGCCCAATTTTCCCCCGGCCCATTTTTCGGGCCCCAAATGTTTCCTGCCAATTTTTTTTCCTCCCAATTTTTGCCAATTTTTCCGGGCCCCCAATTTTCCCCGGCCGGGGGGTTTTTCCGGCCCCATTTTTCCCGGGCCCAAAGTTTCCTGCCAATGTTTCCGGGCCCCAGTTTCCCCTGGCCCCAATTTTCCGGGCCCAAAATTTTCCCCTGGCCAATGTTTTCTACCCGTTTCGGGCCCAATTTTCCTGGCTAATTTTCCCCGGCCCCAAAATTTTTCCCTCCCATGTTTTCCTCCAATTTTCCCGGGCCATTTTCCCGCCCAATGTTTTTTTCCCAATTTTTCCCCGGGCCCCAAATTGTTCCGGGGCCGGTTTTTCCCGGGCCCCCCAAATGTTTTGGCAATGTTTCGGGCCCCAATTTTCTGCCAGTGTTTCCTGGCCCATTTTTCCCTGGCCATTTTTCCTGGCCCAGTGTTTCCTGGCCCAGGTTTCCTCCCCATGTTTTTTGGCCCAATTTTTCTTCCCTAATTTTCCGGGCCTTTTTCCGGCCCCTGTTTCCTGCCCAGTGTTCTGGCCCATGTTCCCGGGGCCTTTTTCCTGGCCCAGTTTTTCCGGGCCCCATTTTCCGGGCCCCATTTCCGGGCCCCAATGTTTTGCCCAGTGTTTTCCTGGCTCATTTTCCTCCCCCAATTTTTCCCGGCCCCAATTTTTCCCGGCCAGTTTTTCCGGGCCCATTTTCCTGGCCCAATTTTTCCTGCCCAATGCCCTCCCCGGGGGTTTCCTGCCCAAGGGTTTCCTGGCTTTGTTCGCCAAAATGTTTCTTGGCCCCATTTTCCCCGGCCCAGGTTTCCTCTCTGTTTCCTGGCCAATTTTTTCCGGGGCCCAATTTTTCCGCCAAAAGGTTTCCTGCCCAGTTTTTCCCTTTGGCCGTGTTTTTCCCCTTTGTTTCCGGGCTATTTTTCTTGGCCCAGTGTTTCTTGGCCAAGTTCCTAAACCGTGTTCAATGGCTCAGTTTTCCCCTGGCCATGTTTCGTGGCCCCAGTGTTTCCTGGCCCAGTGTTCCCGGGCCCCAATTTTTCCCCTGCCTAATTTTTCCCGGGCCCCAGTTTTTCCGGCCCAAGTTTCCGGGCCCCAATGTTTCCGGCCCCATTTTTTTCCTGGCAAAAATTTTTCCGGGCCCACTGTTTCCGGGCCCTAAGTTTCCGGGTCCAATTTTCATTGCCCCACTTTTTCTGGCCCAGTGTTTCCCTGGCCGTTTTCCTGGCCTATGTTTCCTGGACCAGTGTTTCAATCAATGTTCCGGGCCTATTTTTTCCCGGGCCCAAATGTTTATTGCCCAAATGTTTTATTGGCCCAATGTTTCCGGCCCAATGTTTCCTGGCCAGTGTTCCGGGTCCTTTTTCCCCTGGCCCATTTTTTCCCGGGCCCCAGGTTTGGGGCCTAATGTTCCGGCTAAATTTTTTCTGGCCAATGTTTTTGGCCATTGTTTTCCTGGCCCATGTTTCCGGGCCAAATTTTTCCTCCCAGTTTTTCCCCTGCCGAGTTTTTTACCCGTGTTTCCTGGCTCAGTGTTTCCTGGCCAGTGTTTCCGGGCCCCCAGTTTTCCCCTGGCCCAACCTTTCCGGGCCAGTGTTTCTGGCCCAATTTTCCCTGGCCAGTGTTCCGGCCCAGTGTTCCCTGGCGTGTTTCCTCCCCATTTTTTCCTGGCCCAATTTTTCCTACCCAAATTTTTTCCGGGCCCCAGTTTTCCGGGCCCCAGTGTTCCCTACCCGTTTTTTCCTGTCCCGGTTTTTCCTGACCAGTTTTCCCCGGGCCCCAAAGTTATTGACCAGGTTTCCCCGGGCCCAGTGTTTCCTGGCCCGTGTTTCCTCCCCCAAATGTTTCCTCTCCTAGTGTTTCTTGCCCCAGTGTTTCCCTGGATCGTGTTTCCTGCCCCCATTTTTCCTGGCCATTTCCTGGCCCGTGTTTCCTGGCCCCTGTTCCCGGGCCCAAACGTTTCCTGGCCCAGTTTTTTCCTAGTCCAATGTTTCCTGGCCAATTTTTCCCTGGTCCCTGTTCCCTGGCCTAGTGTTTCCTACCCCAGGTTTCCTCCCAGTTTTCCGGGCCCCAGTTTTTCCCTGCCCTAGGTTTTCCTTCCATTTCCCCTGGCCCAAGTTCCATGGCCCAACGTTTCCTGCCCCAGTGTTTCCGGCCCAGTGTTCCCTGGCCCAGTTTTCTTGGCCCAGTGTTCCCTGGCCCAGTGTTCCCGGGTAACGTTCCCGGGCCCCGTGTGTCGGCCCGTGTTTCTTGCCGTTTTCCCCTGGCTGGGTTTTCCGTCCATGTTTCCGGGCCCCATGTTTCCTGGCCGTTTTCCCCTGGCCCTGTTTCCGGGCCCCCCTTTTTCCTCTCCCAGTGTTCCCTGGCCGTTTTCCCCCTTTCCCCATTTTTCCCGGGCCCGTTTTCCCCTTGCCCACGTTCCCGGGCCCCGTTTTTCCCCTGGTCCAGTTTTTTTTGTCCCAGGTTTCCTGGCCGTTTCCCCGGGCCCCACGTTCCCTGGCCGCTTTCCTTGGCCCTGTGTGCCGGCCCTAGGTTTCCTGGCCGTGTTCTTGGCCCCCTTTCCCCTCCCCATGTGTCCTTTGGCCTGGTTTCCTGGCCTAGTTTTCCCGGGCCGTGTTCCCTGGCCCGGGGCGTTTCCACCCCAGTGTGTCTGGCCATGTCCCCCCCGGGGCCCGTTTTTTGGGCCCGTTTTCCCGGCCCGTGTTCCCGCCTAGTGTGCCCTGGCCCACATTTTCGGCCATGTTTCCTGGCCGTGTTCCCTGGCGTAGCTTTCCCCCGGCCCATGTGTCTGGCCCAGGTTTCCCCCCATGTTTCCGGGCCGTTTCCCTGTCCCGTTTTTTCCCGGGCCCGTGTTACCTGTTCAATGTTACTGCCCCAGTTTTTTGGGCCCCTTTGGTTTCCTGGCCCAGTGTTCCGGGCCCCAGTGTTTCCGGGCCCTGTGTTCCCGGGCTCAGTTTTTCCTGGCCCCAGTGTTCCCTGGCCCACGTTTTCGGGCCATTTTGTTTCCGGCAGTTTCCTTGGCCAGTGTTCCCTGGCCTAGTGTTCCTGGCCGCATTTTTGGGCCCCAGTGTTTCCGGGCCGTGTTCCGGGTCTAGCGTTCCCCTGGCCCGTGTGCCCTAGCCCGTTTTCCCCGGGCCCGTGTTTCCGCCTTTCCCTGTCCCAGTGTTCCCTGGCCCAGTTTTTCCTGGTAGGGGGTTATGTCCCCAGTGTTTTTTGGCCCATTGTTTCGGGCCCCAGTGTTCCCGGGCCCCGGGTTTTTCCCTGGCAAAAGTTTTCCCCCGGGCCCCGTTTTTCCGGGCCCAGGTTCCCTGGCCCATTTTCCCCCCCTGGCCCAGTTTTTCCCGGGCCCAGTGTTCCGGGCCCCGTGTTTCCTGGCCACGTTTCCTGTCCCAGTGTTTTCTCGCCCAGTGTTCCCTGGCCCGTGTTCCCTGGTCCAGCGTTCCCGGGCCCATTTGTGTCCTGGCACGGGTGTTTCCGGGCCGTGTTCCCTGGTCCAGTGTTTCCTGGCCTCGTGTGTTCTGGCCCAGCATTTTCTGGCCCAGTGTTTTCTGCTCGTGTTCCCTGGCCAAGGGTTCCCTGGCCCATTATTTCCTGGCCCAGTGTTTCCTGGCCCAGTATTTCCTGGCCCAGTGTTTCCTGGCCGTATTCCCTGGCCCAGTGTTCCCTGGCCCAGTGTTACCTGGCTCAGTGTTACCTGGCCCAGTGTTTCCTGGACCAGTGTGTCCTTTCCCAGTGTTCCCTGGTCCAGTGTTTCCTGGGCCAGTGTGTCCTGGCCCAGTGTTCCCTGGTCCAGTGTTTCCTGGGCAGTGTGTCCTGGCCCAGTGTTTCCTGGCGCAGTGTTTCCTGACCCAGTATTTCCTGGGCCAGTGTGTCCTGGTCCAGTCTTCCCTGACCCAGTGTTTCCTGTCCCAGTGTTTCCCTGGCCCAGTGTTTCCTAGTCCAATGTTTCCTGTCCCAGTGTTTCCTGGCCCAGTGTTTCCTGGCCCAAAGTTTTTTGGTTCAGTGTTCCTTGGCCTAGTGTTCCGTGGCCCACGTCCTTGGCACACTGTTTCCTGGCCCAACGTTTCCTGTCCCAGTGTTTTCTCGCCCAGTGTTCCCTGGCCCAGTGTTCCCTGGTCCAGCGTTCCCTGGCCCAGTGTGTCCTGGCACAGTGTTTCCTGGCCGTGTTCCCTGGTCCAGTGTTTCCTGGCCTAGTGTGTTCTGGCCCAGCATTTTCTGGCCCAGTGTTTTCTGCTCGTGTTCCCTGGCCAAGGGTTCCCTGGCCCATTATTTCCTGGCCCAGTGTTTCCTGGCCCAGTATTTCCTGGCCCAGTGTTTCCTGGCCGTATTCCCTGGCCCAGTGTTCCCTGTCCCAGTGTTTTCTGGCCCATTGTTTCCTGGCCCAGTGTTTCCTGGCCCAGCGTTTTCTGGGCCAATGTGTCCTGGCTCAGTGTTCCATGGCCCATTGTTTCCTGGCCGTGTTTCCTGGCCCAGTGTTTCCTGGCCCAGCGTTTTCTGGGCCAATGTGTCCTGGCTCAGTGTTCCATGGCCCATTGTTTCCTGGCCGTGTTTCCTGGCCCAGGGTTTCCTGGCCCAGTGTTTCCTGGACCAGTGTGTCCTTTCCCAGTGTTCCCTGGTCCAGTGTTTCCTGGGCCAGTGTGTCCTGGCCCAGTGTTCCCTGGTCCATTGTTTCCTGGGCAGTGTGTCCTGGCGCAGTGTTTCCTGGCCCAGTGTTTCCTGGCGCAATTTCCTGGCCCAGTATTTCCTGGGCCAGTGTGTCCTGGTCCAGTGTTCCCTGACCCAGTGTTTCCTGTCCCAGTGTTTCCCTGGCCCAGTGTTTCCTAGTCCAATGTTTCCTGGCCCAGTGTTTCCTGGCCCAGTGTTTCCTGGCCCAGTGTTTCCTGGCCCAGTGTTTCCTAGTCCAATGTTTCCTGGCCCAGTGTTTCCTGGCCCAGTGTTTCCTGGCCCAGTGTTTCCTGGCCCAGTGTTTCCTGGCCCAGTGTTTCCTGGCCCAGTGTTTCCTGGCCCAGTGTTTCCTGGCCCAGTGTTTCCTAGTCCAATGTTTCCTGGCCCAGTGTTTCCTGGCCCAGTGTTTCCTGGCCCAGTGTTTCCTGGCCCAGTGTTTCCTGGCCCAGTGTTTCCTGGCCCAGTGTTTCCTGGCCCAGTGTTTCCTGGCCCAGTGTTTCCTAGTCCAATGTTTCCTGGCCCAGTGTTTCCTGGCCCAGTGTTTCCTGGCCCAGTGTTTCCTGGCCCAGTGTTTCCTGGCCCAGTGTTTCCTGGCCCAGTGTTTCCTGGCCCAGTGTTTCCTGGCCCAGTGTTTCCTGGCCGTGTTCCCTGGCCCAGTGTTTCCTGGCCCAGTGTTTCCTGGCCCAGTGTTTCCTGGCCGTGTTCCCTGGCCCAGTGTTTCCTGGGCAAGTGTTGCACGAGTTGTACTTGTTGCTGGCGGGGCTTGGAGGTGGGCGGGGCGGGGCGAGAGAGGGAGGGGAGGCAGGCGTAACAGGTTCCTGCCAGCCGGATGAGACGGGGAGCTTTGTTGGGGGGAGGTAGTGTGGCGGCTGTAGTGGCGGGGAGGTTTGGATTACGGGGGGGGGGGGGGGGGGGGGAGGGTGTTAGTGTTGGTGGCCGTGGGGGGTTGGTGGGTGGGTGATGGGTGGGTGGGTGATGGGTGGGTGGGTGATGGGTGGGTAGGTGGGTGGGTGTCACATTGTTAGAGGTGGGTGTGGGTGGGGGGGGTGCGGGGTGTAGGTGTGGAATGCGTGACGTGGGGGGGGAGGGGGAGGGGGAGGGGGAGGGGGACAAGAAATAGAAGTAGTGGGGGAGGAGGGAGGAGGAGGGAGGAGGGAGGAGGGAGGAGGGAGGAGGGAGGAGGAGGGAGGAGGTGCGAGGTGTGGGTTGGGGAGCGGGAGGGAGGGAGGCAGGAGCGGCCCCGTGTCTGGTATCGAGTCCAAAAACACTGCCGTGTCTCAAGTGATTTACTTCCTCCTGTATTACCACAACGCGCACCCGTTCTGTGACGTACGTGGAGGTCGTCGTGCGGCAGACGTGTCTCGACGACGCATGACGTGGAGGGACGTGTGAGAGACGTGTGCCAACAAGTAACGTTGTTATGGTGATCAAAGCCACCTGTTGTGTGATGAACAGAAAACGAGGCGGTTACAGTGTAACTATGATACGTTAACTGCTGGTGACGAGGGCGGCGGCAGGGGGGGGGTGTAGTTATAGGACGTGAGGGGAGGGGGTAGCAAGACGTGAGGGGAGCGGGTAGCAAGACGTGAGGGGAGGGGGTAGTAAGACGTGAGGGGAGGGGGTAGCAAGACGTGAGGGGAGGGGGTAGCAGGACGTGAGGGGAGGGGGTAGCAAGACGTGAGGGGAGGGGGTAGCAAGACGTGAGGGGAGGGGGTAGCAAGACGTGAGGGGAGGGGGTAGCAGGACGGGAGGGGAGGGGGTAGCAAGACGTGAGGGGAGGGGGTAGCAAGACGTGAGGGGAGGGGGTAGCAGGACGGGAGGGGAGGGGGTAGCAGGACGGGAGGGGAGGGGGTAGCAGGACGTGAGGGGAGGGGGTAGCAAGACGTGAGGGGAGGGGGTAGCAGGACGGGAGGGGAGGGGGTAGCAAGACGTGAGGGGAGGGGGTAGCAAGACGTGAGGGGAGGGGGGTAGCAGGACGGGAGGGGAGGGGGTAGCAAGACGTGAGGGGAGGGGGTAGCAGGACGGGAGGGGAGGGGGTAGCAAGACGTGAGGGGAGGGGGGTAGCAAGACGTGAGGGGAGGGGGTAGCAGGACGGGAGGGGAGGGGGTAGCAGGACGTGAGGGGAGGGGGTAGCAAGACGTGAGGGGAGGGGGGTAGCAAGACGTGAGGGGAGGGGGTAGCAAGACGTGAGGGGAGGGGGTAGCAAGACGTGAGGGGAGGGGGAGGCAAATCCCATAAAATCTTGAAATGACGAAGAAGAAAATTATCGGCGATCCTCCATGAGAGAATCAGCTGATCATGAGAGAATCAGCTGATCATGAGAGAATCAGCTGATCATGAGAGAATCAGCTGATCATGAGAGAATCAGCTGATCATGAGAGAATCAGCTGATCATGAGAGAATCAGCTGATCATGAACCATGTTGGTAATGATGACCAAGTGTGACGTCACTATGTTAGTGGACAAGGAATATTTAATTTCACAAATCAATGACGAAAGTTGAAACCAAAACAAAAAAATTGTATATATATCACAAGTGTGGCAACCGGCCGGGCGTCCACGTCGTCACCTCAAGACAGACGAGAATAAGACTTGAGCCCTAGTGCTGGAAGGCTCAGTGTCGCGTGACGGGAGGAAGCGGGTTTTGAACCCCCCCCCCCCCCCCCCCCCCCCCCCCCCGGCGTCACGTCACGGGTATTGATTCTCATGGCTGGCGTCCCTGCCGCCGCCGCCTCTACTGGAATGCCATTTACTCCTCGTTCTGACACGTTTTCCCTCATACACACCACACACACCGTCTCTACCTCCTACTGAGGGGGGGAGGGGGAGGGGGGAGGGGGGAGGGGTTTTATCTTCGTTGACCCGTCCCCCCCCCCCCCCCCCACACAAACATCTCGCCGTTTCTCCTCGTCTTTGTGTGGCCCTTGTTTACGTGTGTTCGGCTCTGACGCGGTTCACTCTGGTTCGAGTCACCTAGTAACGCTGGGGGTCGTATGCTTCACTTGTGTGTGTGTGTGTGTGTGTGTGTGTGTGTGTGTGTGTGTGTGTGTGTGTGTGTGTGGTTGGACATTGTTTGGATGTATACAGGTTGAGAGTTACGTGGTTTCGTAGTGGTTAGAGAACATGATTTAAGTCTTAAGGTTCATTAGCACGCGAGCGTTCGAATTACGTGGCTCATTTATGTTCGAATCAAATGGTTCGTGACGACGGATCATAGGGGTTCAATGATACTCAGACCACATGGTTCACTAGGATTCGAATCACGTGGTTCAATACTGTTCCAATCACATGGCTTGGTGATTATAGGATTGGTCGAACTACAAATATATCGATAGCGTGATTGGAACGCATGAATCAGTATTGATCGAATCATTTGTTCCAAAAGAGTGCGAACCACATGATTCGTTGTCACGGTCGGATCACATGGTTTACTTGTATAGTTCTTTGGTCAGGATCAAATATGTCCGTCGTTGTAGGATCACATGGTAAGATCACATGAGCTGGTATCATGTTAGTCTCACATGGTTTTACAACCATATCACAATAGTATCACATAGTTTATTAAGATCACAGTGCGTCAGTAGTAATAGGATCACATGATTCAGTGCTTCAGTAAACGTAGGATCACATGATTCAGTGCTTCAGTAGTAATAGGTTCACATCATTCAGTGCTTCAGTAATGATTAAAACACATGGTTCAGTGCTTCAGTAAAGGTAGGATCACATGATTCAATGCTTCAGTAAAGGTAGGATCACATGATTCAGTGCTTCGATAAAGGTAGCATCACATGATTCAGTGCTTCAGTAGTAATAGGTTCACATGATTCAGTGCTTCAGTAATGATTAAAACACATGGTTCAGTGCTTCAGTAAAGGTAGGATCACATGATTCAATGCTTCAGTAAAGGTAGGATCACATGATTCAGTGCTTCGATAAAGGTAGGATCACATGATTCAGTGCTTCGATAAAGGTAGGATCACATGATTCAGTGCTTCGATAAAGGTAGGATCACATGATTCAGTGCTTCGATAAAGGTAGGATCACATGATTCAGTGCTTCGATAAAGGTAGGATCACATGATTCAGTGCTTCTGTAATGATAAGAACCCATGATTTAGTGCTTCAGTAATGATTAAAACACATGATTTAGTGCTTCAGTAATGGTAAGAACACATGATTCAGTGCTTCAGTAAAGGTAGAATCACATGATCCATTGCTTCAGTAAAGGTAGGATCACATGATCCATTGCTTCAGTAAAGGTAGGATCACATGATTCAGTGCTTCAGCAATAATAGGTTCACATGACTCAGTGCTTCAGTAATGATTAAAATACATGATTTAGTGCTTCAGTAGTAATAGTTTCACATGATTCAGTGCTTCAGTAAAGGTAGGATCACATTATTCAGTGCTTCAGCAGTGATAGGATCACATGATTCAGTGCTTCAGTAGCGATAGGATCACATGATTCAGTGCTTCAGTAGTGATAGGATCACATGATTCAGTGCTTCAGTAGTGATAGGTTCACATGATTCAGTGCTTCAGTAATGATTAGAACACATGATTTAGTGCTTCAGTAATGATAGGATCACATGATTCAGTGCTTCAGTAATGATTAGAACACATGATTTAGTGCTTCAGTAATGATAGGATCACATGATTGAGTGCTTCAGTAGTGATAGGTTCACATGATTTAGTGCTTCAGTAATGATTAGAACACATGATTTAGTGCTTCAGTAATGATAGGATCACATGATTCAGTGCTTCAGTAATGATTAGGACACATGATTTAGTGCTTCAGTAATGATAGGATCACATGATTGAGTGCTTCAGTAGTGATAGGTTCACATGATTTAGTGCTTCAGTAATGATTAGAACACATGATTTAGTGCTTCAGTAATGATTAGAACACATGATTCAGTGCTTCAGTAATGATAAGAACACATGATTTAGTGCTTCAGTAATGATAAGAACACATGATTTAGTGCTTCAGTAATGATAAGAACACATGATTTAGTGCTTCAGTAATGATAGGATCACATGATTTAGTGCTTCAGTAATGATTAGAACACATGATTTAGTGCTTCAGTAATGATAAGAACACATGATTTAGTGCTTCAGTAATGATAAGAACACATGATTTAGTGCTTCAGTAATGATAGGATCACATGATTTAGTGCTTCAGTAATGATAAGAACACATGATTTAGTGCTTCAGTAATGATTAGAACACATGATTTAGTGCTTCAGTAATGATAAGAACACATGATTTAGTGCTTCAGTAATGATAGGATCACATGATTTAGTGCTTCAGTAATGATAAGAACACATGATTTAGTGCTTCAGTAATGATAGGATCACATGATTTAGTGCTTCAGTAATGATAAGAACACATGATTTAGTGCTTCAGTAATGATTAGAACACATGATTTAGTGCTTCAGTAATGATTAGAACACATGATTCAGTGCTTCAGTAATGATAAGAACACATGATTTAGTGCTTCAGTAATGATTAGAACACATGATTCAGTGCTTCAGTAATGATAAGAACACATGATTTAGTGCTTCAGTAATGATTAGAACACATGATTTAGTGCTTCAGTAATGATAAGAACACATGATTTAGTGCTTCAGTAATGATAGGATCACATGATTTAGTGCTTCAGTAATGATAAGAACACATGATTTAGTGCTTCAGTAATGATAGGATCACATGATTTAGTGCTTCAGTAATGATAAGAACACATGATTTAGTGCTTCAGTAATGATAGGATCACATGATTCAGTGTCTCAGTCATGTTGAGATCGGGTGGCTCAGTTGTGTTGTGGTTCAGTAATAACATATGACCCTTACCAATCACCCAGTATCTCATTTTTTTTCCAGTGTATAACATCAATAGAAAACGGACGGAGACAAACAAGTACCCATGAACACACAAGAGTAACTTAGAGCAAATGTACCTTAGACCTTCACTTACCACACTGTACCATAACGGTACCCGGGCCCTTCCCTCGAACTCCAAACAACGACTTTCTGATACAGACTCCTTTATCCTCTCATGTCTGATCACTTCTGTGCCATCAAGACACTGTTTTCTTTAGCAATTAGGTATTCGTCCTCGCTCACTGGCAAACATGCTGAACGAAACGCAGTGATTCGTCTGCCTGGATGGGGTCACAGTGATGGTCTAGGTGTTCAGCACCCTAAGCGTGAATGGTCTTACAGTACATTTGTAATGTTGAAAAATGTGTCCAGAAAGCAAGCGGGAAAGTGTAACGCATCCATTCCTGGGGAGCAGAGTTTCAGATGGGCAATAGTTGGTGAAACGAGTTTTACAACTGGGTCACGGGAGGAGGGCGGTTATGTAGTGCTTTGCCCGGGTCATCACAGTGTGAAAAGTTTTGTTCATGTTACTTGTGCTAGGGGGAGGGCGACGTGCCTGCACCTATCGCGCTGAAGTGAACGTTAAACTTTTCCTCTCGGATTTGTGTTAGTAATGATGTGATCTGGGTAGAGAGGGTCTGGTGCTGTTGCACAGAATATATATATATATATATATATATATATATATATATATATATATATATATATATATATATATATATATATATATATATATATATATATATATATTCATGTTTATTTATCTATTATACATTGTCGCCGTCTCCCGCGTGGGCGAGGTAGCGCAAGGAAGCAGACGAAAGAATGGCCCAACCCACCCACATACACATGTATATACACACCTGTCCACACACGCACATATACATACCTATACATTTCAACTTATACACATATACAGACATGTACATCTATACAGATGTGCATAATTCATACTTATTTAACTCCCCCCCCCCCCCACCGCATGCGCGCGAGGTAGAGCTAGGAAAAGACAACAAAGGCCACATTCGTTCACTCTCAATCTCTAGCTGTCATGTATAATGCACCGAAACCACAGCTCCCTTTCCACATCCAGGTCAAACAAAACTTTCCATGGTTTACTCCAGACGCTTCACATGCCCTGGTTCAATCCACTGACAGCACGTCGGCCCCGGTATACCACATCGCTCCAATTCACTCTCTTCCTTGTACGCCTTTCACCCTCATGTATGTTCAGGTCCCGATCACTCAAAATCTTTTTCACTCCACCCTTCCACCTCCAATTTCTTCTCCCACTTCTCGTTCCCTCCACCTCTGTCAGTCTTTCCTCACTCATTCTCTCCATGTGGCCAAACCATTTCAATACACCCTCTTATGCTCTTTCAACCACACTCTATATTACCACACATTTCTCTTACTCACTCGATCAAACCACCTCATTTCACATATTGTCCTCAAACATCTCATTTCCAACACATCCACCCTCCTCAGCACAACCCTATCTGTAGCCCATGCCTCACAACCATATAACATTGTTGAACCACTATTCCTTCAAACATAGCCATTTTTGCTTTCGAAGATAATGTTCTCGCCTTCCACACATTCTTCAACGCTCCCAGTACTTTCGCCCCCTCCACCACCCTGTGACTCACCTCCGCTTCCATGGTTCTTCCATCCGCTGCCAAATCCACTCCCAGATTTTTAAAACACCTCACCTCCTCCATTTTTTCTCCATTAAAACTTACCTCCCATTTGACTTGTCCCTCAACCCTACTGTACCTAATAACTTTGCACTTATTCACATTTACTCTCAGCTTTCTTCTTTCACACACTTTACCAAAGTCAGTCACCAGCTTCTGCAGTTTCTCACACGAATCAGCCACCAGTGCTGTATCATCAGCGAACAACAACTGACTCTTTTCCCAAGCCCTCTCATCCACAACAGACTGCATACTTTTCCATTTCTCCAAAACGCTTGCATTCACCTCCCTAACAACCCCATCCGTAAACAATTAAACAACCTTGGAGACATTACGCACCCCTGCCGCAAACCGACATTCACTGAGAGCCAGTCACTTTCCATTCTTCCTAATCGTACACATGCCTTGCATCCTCGATAAAGACTTTTCACTGCTTCTAGCAACTTGCCTCCCACACCATATACTCTTAATACCTTCCACAAAGCATTTCTATCAACTCTATCATATACCTTCTCCAGATCCATAAATGCTACATACAAATCCATTTGTTTTTTGAAGTATTTCGCACACACATTCTTCAAAACAAACACCTAATCCACACGTCCCGTACCACTTCTAAAACCACACTGCTTTTCCGCAGTCTGATGCTCTGTACATGCCTTTACCCTCTCAATCAATAACCTCCCATATAATTTCCCAGGAATACTCAACAAACTTATACCTCTGTAATTTGAACACTCACCTTTATCCCCTTTGCCTTTGTACAATGGCACTATACATGCATTCCGCCAATTCTCAGGCACTTCACCATGAGCCATACGCACACTGAATATCTTCACCAACCAGTCAACAACAGTCACCCCTTTTTTGATAAAGTCCACTGCAATACCATCCAAACCCGCCGCCTTGCCGGCTTTCATCTTCCGCAAAACTTTCACTACCTCCTTTCTGTTTACCATATCATTCTCCCTGACCCTCTCACTTCGCACACCACCTCGCCCAAAACACTCTATATCTGCCACTTTATCTTCTAAAACAATCAGCAAACGTTCAAAATACTCACACTATCTCCTCACATCACCTCTACTTGTTATCACCTCCCCATTAACCACCTTCAATGTTCCCATTTGTTCTCTGTTCTTACGCACTTTATTTACCTCCTTCCAGAACATCTTTTATCCTCCCTAAAATTTAATGATACTCTCTCACCCCAACTCTCATTTGCCCTGTTTTCACCTCTTGCACCTTTCTCTTGACCTCCTGCCTCTGTCTATTATACATTTCCCAGTCATTTGCATTATTTCCCTGCAAAAATCGTCCAAATGCCTCTCACTTCTCTTTCACTAATTATCTTACTTCTTTATCCCAACACTCAGTACCCTTTCATATATATATATATATATATATATATATATATATATATATATATATATATATATATATATATATATATATATATATAGATATATATATATATATATATATATATATATATATATATATATATATATATATATATATATATATATATATATATATATATATATATATATATATATTATATATATATATATATATATATATATATATATGGTGAGGTGCCTGAGGATTGGCGGAATGCGTGCATAGTGCCATTGTACAAAGGCAAAGGGGATAAGAGTGAGTGCTCAAATTACAGAGGTATAAGTTTGTTGAGTATTCCTGGTAAATTATATGGGAGGATATTGATTGAGAGGGTGAAGGCATGTACAGAGCATCAGATTGGGGAAGAGCAGTGTGGTTTCAGAAGTGGTAGAGGATGTGTGGATCAGGTGTTTGCTTTGAAGAATGTATGTGAGAAATACTTAGAAAAGCAAATGGATTTGTATGTAGCATTTATGGATCTGGAGAAGGCATATGATAGAGTTGATAGAGATGCTCTGTGGAAGGTATTAAGAATATATGGTGTGGGAGGCAAGTTGTTAGAAGCAGTGAAAAGTTTTTATCAAGGATGTAAGGCATGTGTACGTGTAGGAAGAGAGGAAAGTGATTGGTTCTCAGTGAATGTAGGTTTGCGGCAGGGGTGTGTGATGTCTCCATGGTTTTTTAATTTGTTTATGGATGGGGTTGTTAGGGGGGTGAATGCAAGAGTTTTGGAAAGAGGGGCAAGTATGAAGTCTGTTGGGGATGAGAGAGCTTGGGAAGTGAGTCAGTGTTGTTCGCTGATGATACAGCGCTGGTGGCTGATTCATGTGAGAAACTGCAGAAGCTGGTGACTGAGTTTGGTAAAGTGTGTGAAAGAAGAAAGTTAAGAGTAAATGTGAATAAGAGCAAGGTTATTAAGTACAGTAGGGTTGACGGTCAAGTCAATTGGGAGGTGAGTTTGAATGGAGAAAAACTGGAGGAAGTGAAGTGTTTTAGATATCTGGGAGTGGATCTGGCAGCGGATGGAACCATGGAAGCGGAAGTGGATCATAGGGTGGGGGAGGGGGCGAAAATTCTGGGGGCCTTGAAGAATGTGTGGAAGTCGAGAACATTATCTCGGAAAGCAAAAATGGGTATGTTTGAAGGAATAGTGGTTCCAACAATGTTGTATGGTTGCGAGGCGTGGGCTATGGATAGAGTTGTGCGCAGGAGGATGGATGTGCTGGAAATGAGATGTTTGAGGACAATATGTGGTGTGAGGTGGTTTGATCGTGTAAGTAACGTAAGGGTAAGAGAGATGTGTGGAAATAAAAAGAGCGTGGTTGAGAGAGCAGAAGAGGGTGTTTTGAAATGGTTCGGGCACATGGAGAGAATGAGTGAGGAAAGATTGACCAAGAGAATATATGTGTCGGAGGTGGAGGGAACGAGGAGAAGTGGGAGACCAAATTGGAGGTGGAAAGATGGAGTGCAAAAGATTTTGTGTGATCGGGGCCTGAACATGCAGGAGGGTGAAAGGAGGGCAAGGAATAGAGTGAATTGGAGCGATGTGGTATACTGGGGTTGACGTGCTGTCAGTGGATTGAATCAAGGCATGTGAGGCGTCTGGGGTAAACCATGGAAAGCTGTGTAGGTATGTATATTTGCGTGTGTGGACGTATGTATATACATGTGTATGGGGGTGGGTTGGGCCATTTCTTTCGTCTGTTTCCTTGCGCTACCTCGCAAACGCGGGAGACAGCGACAAAGAAATATATATATATATATATATATATATATATATATATATATATATATATATATATATATATATATATATATTTTGCTATCGCTGTCTCCCGCGTTTGCGAGGTAGCGCAAGGAAACAGACGAAAGAAATGGCCCAACCCACCCCTATACACATGTATATACACACACGCAAATATACATACCTACACAGCTTTCCATGGTTTACCCCAGACGCTTCACATGCCCTGATTTAATCCACTGACAGCACGTCAACCCCGGTATACCACATCGATCCAATTCACTCTATTCCTTGCCCTCCTTTCACCCTCCTGCATGTTCAGGCCCCGATCACACAAAATCTTTTTCACTCCATCTTTCCACCTCCAGTTTGGTCTCCCACTTCTCCTCGTTCCCTCCACCTCCGACACATATATCCTCTTGGTCAATCTTTCCTCACTCATTCTCTCCATGTGCCCAAACCATTTCAAAACACCCTCTTCTGCTCTCTCAACCACGCTCTTTTTATTTCCACACATCTCTCTTACCCTTACGTTACTTACTCGATCAAACCACCTCACACCACACATTGTCCTCAAACATCTCTTTTCCAGCACATCCACCCTCCTGCGCACAACTCTATCCATAGCCCACGCCTCGCAACCATACAACATTGTTGGAACCACTATTCCTTCAACATACCGACTTTTGCTTTCCGAGATAATGTTCTCGACTTCCACACATTCTTCAAGGCTCCCAGGATTTTCGCCCCCTCCCCCACCCTATGATCCACTTCTGCTTCCATAGTTCCATCCGCTGCCAGATCCACTCCCAGATATCTAAAACACTTTACTTCCTCCAGTTTTTCTCCATTCAAACTCACCTCCCAATTGACTTGACCCTCAACCCTACTGTACCTAATAACCTTGCTCTTATTCACATTTACTCTTAACTTTCTTCTTTCACACACTTTACCAAACTCAGTCACCAGCTTCTGCAGTTTCTCACATGAATCAGCCACCAGCGCTGTATCATCAGCGAACAACAACTGACTCACTTCCCAAGCTCTCTCATCCACAACAGACTTCATACTTGCCCCTCTTTCCAAAACTCTTGCATTCACCTCCCTAACAACCCCATCCATAAACAAATTAAACAACCATGGAGACATCACACACCCCTGCCGCAAACCTACATTCACTGAGAACCAATCACTTTCCTCTCTTCCTACACGTACACATGCCTTACGTCCTCGATAAAAACTTTTCACTGCTTCTAACAACTTGCCTCCCACACCATATATTCTTAATACCTTCCACAGAGCATCCCTATCAACTCTATCATATGCCTTCTCCAGATCCATAAATGCTACATACAAATCCATTTGCTTTTCTAAGTATTTCTCACATACATCCTTCAAAGCAGACACCTGATCCACACATCCTCTACCACTTCTGAAACCACACTGCTCTTCCCGAATCTGATGCTCTGTACTTGCCTTCACCCTTTCAATCAATACCCTCCCATATGATTTGCCAGGAATACTCAACAAACTTATACCTCTGAAATTTGAGCACTCACTCTTATCCCCTTTGCCTTTGTACAATGGCACTATGCACGCATTCCGCCAACGCTCAGGCACCTCCAAATGAGTCATACATACATTAAATAACCTTACCAACCAGCCAATGATATAGTCACCCCCTTTTTTAATATATTCCACTGCAATACCATCCAAACCTGCTGCCTTGCCGGCTTTCATCTTCCGCAAAGCTTTTACTACCTCTTCTCTGTTTAACAAATCATTTTCCCTAACCCTCTCACTTTGCATACCACCTCGACCAAAACACCCTATATCTGCCACTCTATCATCAAACACATTCAACAAACCTTCAAAATACTCACACCATCTCTTTCTCACATCACCACTACTTGTTATCACCTCCCCATTTGCGCCCTTCACTGAAGTTCCCATTTGCTCCATTGTCTTACGCACTTTATTTACCTCCTTCCAGAACATCTTTTTATTCTCCCTAAAATTTAATGATACTCTCTCACCCCAACTCTCATATGCCCTCTTTTTCACCTCTTGCACCTTTCTCTTGACCTCCTGTCTCTTTCTTTTATACATCTCCCACTCAATTGCATTTTTTCCCTGCAAAAATCGTCCAAATGCCTCTCTCTTCTCTTTCACTAATAATCTTACTTCTTCATCCCACCACTCACTACCCTTTCTAATCAACCCACCTCCCACTCTTCTCATGCCACAAGCATCTTTTGCGCAATCCATCACTGATTCCCTAAATACATCCCATTCCTCCCCCACTTCCCTTACTTCCATTGTTCTCACCTTTTTCCATTCTGTAGTCAGTCTCTGCTGGTACTTCCTCACACAAGTCTCCTTCCCAAGCTCACTTACTCTCACCACCCTCTTCACCCCAACATTCACTCTTCTTTTCTGAAAACCCATACAAATCTTCACCTTAGCCTCCACAAGATAATGATCAGACATCCCTCCAGTTGCACCTCTAAGCACATTAACATCCAAAAGTCTCTCTTTCGCGCGGCTGTCAATTAACACGTAATCCAATAACGCTCTCTGGCCATCTCTCCTACTTACATACGTATACTTATGTATATCTCGCTTTTTGAACCAGGTATTCCCAATCACCAGTCCTTTTTCAGCACATAAATATACAAGCTCTTCACCATTTCCATTTACAACACTGAATACCCCATGTATACCAATTATTCCCTCAACTGCCACAGTACTCACCTTTGCATTCAAATCACCCATCACTATAACCCGGTCTCGTGCATCAAAACCACTAACACACTCATTCAGCTGCTCCCAGAACATTTGCCTCTCATGATCTTTCTTCTCATGCCCAGGTGCATATGCACCAATAATCACCCATCTCTCTCCATCAACTTTCAGTTTTACCCATATTAATCGAGAATTTACTTTCTTACATTCTATCACATACTCCCACAAGTCCTGTTTCAGGAGTATTGCTACTACTTCCCTTGCTCTTGTCCTCTCACTAACCCCTGACTTTACTCCCAAGACATTCCCAAACCACTCTTCCCCTTTACCCTTGAGCTTCGTTTCACTCAGAGCCAAAACATCCAGGTTCCTTTCCTCAAACATACTACCTATCTCTCCTTTTTTCACATCTTGGTTACATCCACACACATTTAGACACCCCAGTCTGAGCCTTCGAGGAGGATGAGCACTCCCCGCGTGACTCCTTCTGTTTCCCATTTTAGAAAGTTAAAAAATACAAGGAGGGGAGGATTTCTGGCCCCCCGCTCCCGTCCCGTCTATATATATATATATATATATATATATATATATATATATATATATATATATATATATATATATATATTGCTTCTCTGACGTTAGATAAACAGAGCTTGCCTTGACTATATAGTTACCATACCTACCCCTCCTGTCCTAATTTGTCATGATAAATGATGAAAAAGATACATATATACATAGATGTTGGAGCAAGAATACTTCCCACGTATTCCCTGTGTGTCATAGAAGGCGACTAAAAGGGTCGGGAGAATGGAGGGGCCAGGAACCTCCCCTTCTTGTAATTTCAATATCTCTTTCAATCTTTTTTCTAGACGTGTCTGCCGTTTCGCACCTTAGCGAAGTAGCGCCAGGAACAGACGAAGAAAGGCTGCATCAGCTCACATCCATTTTCCAGCTGTCATGTGTAATGCACCGAAACCATAGCTCCCTATCCACATCCAGGCTCCACAGACCTTTTCATGGTTTACCCCGGACGTTTCACATACCCTGGTTCAGTGCCTTATGTACCACCTCGTTCAGTTGACTTTATCCCGTTAACGTCTATCACTTTCCTGCATGTACAGGCCCCGATCATTCGAACCCAGGACCTAGTCATTTCCCTATTAGGGGCGATAACAGTCTAGCATTTAGCGTTCCTGTCTGCCACGGTAAAAGGTCCTGGGTTCGAATCCTGGATTTTGGAAGGTATTGTGTGGTATATGTTGCAAGAGGTCACAGTGGTGTGTGTGTTAGGGTGTATGTATATAACCGTGCGTAAAATGAAACATGATAAGTTCCCAAGTGCACTTTCATGTTATGATCATATCATCAGGGGAGATATAAGGAGATACAAGACGTATAATGGTCAGTTGATGTACAAAACAGAGGCGGAGCTAAGACTCCTTTGGTAATGCTTGTTTACCAATGGCGTCTTAGCTACATCTCTTCCTTGTATGTCACATGACTGTTCTATGTCTTCTATCTCCTTGTATCTTCCCTGACAATGTGATCGTCACACGAAAATGCGCTTGGGAACGTATCGTGTTTCATTTCACCTACGGTTTTATATATATATATATATATATATATATATATATATATATATATATATATATATATATATATATATATATATATATATATATTATCCCTGGGGATAGGGGAGAAAGAATACTTCCCACGTATTCCCTGCGTGTCGTAGAAGGCGACTAAAAGGGGAGGGAGCGGGGGGCTGGAAATCCTCCCCTCTCGTTTTTTTTTTTTAATTTTCCAAAAGAAGGAACAGAGGGGGCCAGGTGAGGATATTCCAAAAAAGGCCCAGTCCTCTGTTCTTAACGCTACCTCGCTAATGCGGGAAATGGCGAATAGTTTAAAAGAAAGAAATATATATATATATATATATATATATATATATATATATATATATATATATATATATATATATATGTATATCTATATATATATCTTTATCTATCTGTCTATCTATCCATCCATCTATCTATCTATCTATCTATCTATCTATCTATCTACCTATATATATATATATATATATATATATATATATATATATATATATATATATATATATATATATATATATATATATATATATATATATATATATATATATACACCAGGAGAGACTGAGTACAGAATGGAAAAAGGTGAGAACAATGGAAGTAAGGGGAGTGGGGGAGGAATGGGATGTATTTAGGGAATCAGTGATGGATTGCGCAAAAGATGCTTGTGGCATGAGAAGAGTGGGAGGTGGGTTGATTAGAAAGGGTAGTGAGTGGTGGGATGAAGAAGTAAGAGTATTAGTGAAAGAGAAGAGAGAGGCATTTGGACGATTTTTGCAGGGAAAAAATGCAATTGAGTGGGAGATGTATAAAAGAAAGAGACAGGAGGTCAAGAGAAAGGTGCAAGAGGTGAAAAAAAGGGCAAATGAGAATTGGGGTGAGAGAGTATCATTAAATTTTAGGGAGAATAAAAAGATGTTCTGAAGGAGGTAAATAAAGTGCGTAAGACAAGGGAGCAAATGGGAACTTCAGTGAAGGGCGCAAATGGGGAGGTGATAACAAGTAGTGGTGATGTGAGAAGGAGATGGAGTGAGTATTTTGAAGGTTTGTTGAATGTGTTTGATGATAAAGTGGCAGATATAGGGTGTTTTGGTCGAGGTGGTGTGCAAAGTGAGAGGGTTAGGGAAAATGATTTGGTAAACAGAGAAGAGGCAGTGAAAGCTTTGCGGAAGATGAAAGCCGGCAAGGCAGCAGGTTTGGATGGTATTGCAGTGGAATTTATTAAAAAAGGGGGGTGACTGTATTGTTGACTGGTTGGTAAGGTTATTTAATGTATGTATGACTCATGGTGAGGTGCCTGAGGATTGGCGGAATGCGTGCATAGTGCCATTGTACAAAGGCAAAGGGGATAAGAGTGAGTGCTCAAATTACAGAGGTATAAGTTTGTTGAGTATTGCTGGTAAATTATATGGGAGGGTATTGATTGAGAGGGTGAAGGCATGTACAGAGCATCAGATTGGGGAAGAGCAGTGTGGTTTCAGAAGTGGTAGAGGATGTGTGGATCAGGTGTTTGCTTTGAAGAATGTATGTGAGAAATACTTAGAAAAGCAAATGGATTTGTATGTAGCATTTATGGATCTGGAGAAGGCATATGATAGAGTTGATAGAGATGCTCTGTGGAAGGTATTAAGAATATATGGTGTGGGAGGAAAGTTGTTAGAAGCAGTGAAAAGTTTTTATCGAGGATGTAAGGCATGTGTACGTGTAGGAAGAGAGGAAAGTGATTGGTTCTCAGTGAATGTAGGTTTGCGGCAGGGGTGTGTG